>NC_081569.1:138886602-138998406 GCF_022355385.1 Mustela nigripes
CACAGCTGCTGCGTGACCCACCTGGTACCTGTGGCCTGCATCTAGCGAGTGTACAACATGTCGACTTGTGGTCTTTGATCGTGGTCCTGTGGATGCTGGGTGAGTCATATATGAGAATTTCATACTCTTTTTGCAACTCTTTCATAAATCTAAATTCTTTCAAAATGAAAAGTTTAACATTTTTAGTTTAAAAGGAAAACAATCTAACTCCGTATTTGGCATATAAAAAGGCACTCGGCAAATGACATTTGTCGTGACTTTTAGCAGGAAGAATTGATTGCTGGAGGAATTTTTAACCTATTCTCCCTGAGAACGTGAGCCTTGGCCCCACAAGAGCAGAGTGAGGAGGCAGAGCTGGTTTTGTAACTGCTGCAAACTTCAAGGTTGCTGAGTGACTGTGTGGAGGAGAAAAACAGGCTGGATTCTGGGAAGAATGGTCCCTTTTCTCTTCACAGAAAAGAAAAAATACACAAAATTCAGAGAGACAATGGGTGTTCAACAGCCTGTTGCTCTCTGCCAAGCCATTGTTAAGGTCTGAGTGCTCAGGGCCACAGCCTGAAAAGAGATGCAGTTTCCCCATTTCCTGGGCAATTTGCTAGGAATCCCATTGTCTCTGTGAAAAGAGAAGCGTGGATCCAGGAAAGGACAGACCACAGCACACACCTGCACAGGGGTGTTCAGAACAGGGGTATCTCCATCCTGGCATCAACCTGGGGCCCAGACAAAGCCGAAGCAGGAGATGCTTCTCTCCCCTTCTGAGTCCCCGGTGCATGGGATGACCATCTATCCCTTTGTTAAAGACAACGTGGACTCCAAGAATGTCATCCTGATGTGATCCTGTATTTGATAGTGGGATTCTATGCCAAAAAGGATGGGGGAAGCAGGGAGTCCTAGTTCACGGACCACGTTGGATTTTCCCTGCTGGGCTGCTCCGAACGATTGATTTTTTTCCTGTGCCCTGCCTCCAACAACTGCTTGGCAGTTCTGAGAGTAAATTCTAAAGTACTTCGTGCGGCTCATGGGCCCTTCTGATCGAGCCTCGCCTCCGATCCTTCCCACACCTTGAAAGTTATGCTGCAGGAATGAGGAACTGCTTATGGTTTTACGAGCGCATCTGAAAATCCCACGGCCCCATGACACTTCAGTTCAGAAAACACCTCTTCCTAGAAGTATCTCTTAGTCCCTCCTTTCAACTGCTCACTGGAGCATAAACCACCCATGCTCTACAGGTTCCTCCTTCTATTGAGGATGTCATCCTTCAACCCATCTTCACACATCTGTGTTCATCCCAGAAGGTGAGGCCCTTGAAGGAAAGGACCTGAACCAAGTCTGCCCTTTGTTCCCAGTATCAGGAATAATCCTGGGGAGGGCACATGGGTGGCTCAGTTGGTTGGGCATCCAGCTCTTGATTTCAGCTCAGGTCATGACCTCAGGGTCATGGGATCAAGCCCAACATTGGGCTTCACACTTAACAGGGAGTCTGCTTTGCTTGAGAGTCTCTCTCTTCCTCTCCCTCTCCTCCAACCCTCTCTCTCTCTAAGAAACGGAAGGGATAAAAAATGTTTAAGAATAATCCTGGGGGAAAAAAGAATAATCCTGGGGACACCTGGGTGGCTCAGTCAGTTAAAGCCTCTGCCTTTGGCTCGGGTCATGATCCTGGGGTCCTGGAATCGAGCCCCACATTGGGCTCTCTGCTCAGCGGGAAGCCTGCCAAAAAAAAAAAAAAAGAATAATCCTGGGGACTATAAATGTGTTCTGATTGGGATTGAAAAAAGCACGGTTATGGAATGCATTGGAACTTGAGGACAGAAAGAGTTTTTGTTTCGTTTTACTTTGTTTTGCATTGCTTTGGTTTTGATACATACATAAGTAGTTTAAAATGTATGTATTGATTAACTATAAATTAATCTTTACCCATTTCTTAAGTGATGAAGTGTTTGATGATGAAATGTTTATGTATGTTTTCATGTAATGAAAACATGACACATTATAAAGAAATGTCTGATAAGGAGGAGATATTTCACATTTAAAGATATCATAAACATGTATCTGCTCAAATTGATTTCTCACTTTCACTGAACATCTTGCTAGATCTGAAAGACTGAAATTTGATGTAATATTCTTACATCACAGGGTGGGCAGGACCGACATTACTGATTTTATAGACTCCCCCCTCCATAAAGGAAGGTTAAGCTCTTATCGACAGGACTGGAGATGTGTATCAATGTATAGCTATATTTACATACTTGGTCATCAATTTGAATTCTAGATTTTTTTATTTTAATATTTTATTTATTTACTTGACAGACAAAGATCACAAGGCAGAGAGGCAGGCAGAGACAGAGAGAAAGGGAAGCAGGGTCCCCGATGAGCGGAAAGTCAGACGTGGGGCTCAATCCCAGGACCCTGAGATCATGACCCGAGCCAAAAGCAGAGGCTTAACCCACTGAGCCACCCAGGCACCCTTGAATTTTAGATCTTTTAATTATATTATTGATTAGTGTGCTTGAGACAGCTTAGACTTTACCTAAACACAAATCTCCATGAAATTCTCACATCGAAAAAAAAAATATTGTGCGCAAAGAATTTTATGCAGTCAACTTTATTTCGAGTGCAGAGCAAAATAAATATGTTGTCAGATACACAAGGTCTCAGAACAAAAACAAGCCTCAACCTAATCCAAACCAAAAGAACTTCAGGTGATGATAAGCAAAATCAACCAATTAAATAGAAGCTCTCAGGCAACAGAAACACATGTAAGTCCTCTGAAAGAGTAGAATGTACACATCATTTATTCAAAAAAAAAAAAATAAAAAACAAACCCACAACTAGAGCCAACTAACAATTTATTAATATAATTATGGCATTTAATGCACATGTCAAAAATAGATCTGGAAGGCGTTGTTATGCAATTTAAAACAATTTCCCATCTCCTTAAATGGCATTTTTCATCTACTCATTTGAAAGGGAGCTCTGGAAGTCCCCCCCCATCCAAATATTTACCAAGTCTTGCTTATATTACATTTTACTTCTGTTCATCGTCTATCAACGTCCTTCCTTCCCTGCTGTCACCGCACCTGGCCACCACTGTGTACCTGGTGGACTCCCAGTCCTTCCCTAGGACTCCTAGAGCTTTGCAAGGGGCCTCTCCTACCCTCACTCTCCGTGGCCAGATCGCTATCTCCAAACCAAATCTGCATCCTCCTCCTGTAAACCATTCAGTGGTGGGACCTCACCGTTGGAGACAGGTACACATTTTTGCATGATCAACCTCTTGCCTCCCAGGCCCACATTTATTCATCTGCTCATTCATTCAATGAACCTTTGATGAGCTCAACCAATGCGCATGCACTATTGTTTGTGTGCCAAAACTATACCAGGTGCTGAGAATTTGATGAGAGAAATAAAATGAGTTCCTGCACTTGACCCTGAGACAGTCTCATGAGGGGCCCAGACCTGCAGAGACGTGAGTAGTTACTGATGTGATGAATACTACAGTGCATGTTTATGCTTTCAGCCGGGTAGTATAAGAATACTCTGGGAGGTTTTCTCGCAGAAGGACCATGGCAGAGGCTTTGGGGACCTGGAACCCTGTGTACTTGGAAAGGAAGGTTGACACAGGAAGGTGAATTACAGAGACAGGTTGACACCAGCTTAAGTAAGATACTCAATGCCGTGCTAGAAGTGTGAACATTGAACATTTTCTCATCACCAATGATCCGACAGAAGTTTGGGATCAGGGGAACCATCATAATCAATTTACTTTTGAGTAAACCCATAATTTCAAGGTCCTTTTTGTCAGTTGCTTGCTAAAACCTCTTTAGTGAAACTGAAATTTATCTCTTTTACTAAAATTACTCCAGATTTAATCCCTGTTGACTTTCAACAGATTTTGAAGGTGCTCACCCCAAAATTAGTAAGGGTTGAAGTACTCCAGAGACAGTGAAATGGAACGGGGAAGAGGTGATATCCCGAAGTCACCTTGTCATTAAATTGTGTACAAGGTGATCGGGAGGGTCCAGTAGAAATCTGAGCACTAAATTAGACTTGAAAAGGATTTTAGTGTTTCAAAGGGGAGTTTAGTGTTTCTTTTCACCAGAGCTGTGACTCTACACCTTGATTGACCTAACATGTCACCGGCTAGTGCCGCTTCTATGGTGAAGAAGGGACACTGCTGCGATGTTTGATATCTGATCTAATAGCAAGTCAGACATTCTGCTGTTGCCCAGGGTTCATTATGCTCTATCACCTTAATAAACGCCCTCATCCTCTGCTTATTCAGCCGTGCCCTGGCTCTCTGACTTGAATTGTTTGGGACAGCCGGGTCTCTCATGAGTGGCTTGTCGAGTTATATTATGGTACCTGACCTACTTTGTACAGGTCTTAGACTGCAGTGCAAACAACACAAGCCCCATACATGTCCTATGGACCTCTGTCTAGAGACAGCATGGACTCAGAGTCCCAGAAGAGACCTTTAGGATCAGCTACCCTAACCCTACCCCCTCCACCTTCTGTACATGACAGTCTGCTGCAATGAAGAGTGGCCAGCTGGCCAACATGTATACATCTCCAATAACAGGTAACTTCGCTTCATCTGCTCAATAATAATTTATTGGTCCCTGGTTCTGTGGCAAACATCACCTTGGGTACCAGAGCTATAACAGGACAAGACAGACATTGCCAAGCAGTACTCCACATTGTATATCATGCAATTGTGTAATCATAACTTTAAGGGATCAATGTGGTATACGGTGGGGGTATGGAGAGAGGGACTACAGCTGGCCTGGGGGTTTCTTGGGGAGGGGACTCTAAAGCTGGAAGCTAGGGGATAAGTTGGACTTAAGTATAATGGGCTGGGAGGGTGGGATATGTAGCAGAGTCAAAAATTATTGAACACTACAACTGAAATTAATGATGTACTGTAAGTTGGCTAATTGACTTTAAATTTTTAAAATAAATGAACACTCAGAGTGAATGAAGAAGACTTGTAAGACCAGCATAGTTGGATCAAAAAGTAAGAAGGTTGTGTGGTCTGCATTCTACAGGATCCTATAGGACCACATTCAAAACCTTGGTCTTTGTATTTAGAACAATAAGGGTTTTAAGCAGAAAAATGACATGATCAGAATGGCCTTTGACAAATATTTTGCCAACTGAAGAGAAAACAATTCTTGGGTCTAGTTGTCTGGATATGCAATTTTTATTTTCATTAATATTGCACAGTCATCATGGTGTTGGGGGTCAGGCATTGCTGTATCTGAATCCCACCTTGGTTTATTAATAGATGAATGATCTATTACAAACCTTCTATAATTTCAGAATCTTGTTTCCTTTATTCTTCAATTTACCAATGTAGCTTTATCTGACTGAGCCAGTAATCGTTCAGGTGGGCCAAATTGTGCACAGCTAGTGTTCCCCAAAGTCCAACTGGGAAATCTCACTTGGATTCAACCACAAACAATGCCTGAACTTCTCCTCTGTACCAAGCCCCAGGGTTGGAGAATAAATAGCATACCTGCTCTGCCCCCAGGACCTCACAGACAAAGGTCACAAATGGGAGGCTAGTGGGCTAGATCCACCAAGCACAGGTATTCTGTTTGGCTGGCTCTGTTCTTGGAAGAAGAAAAGAGTGAAGGTGAATTCTTTTAACAGGGCATGTGGTGTCTAGATTCTCACAGGCCTCCCATGCCTGCTGTCATGGTCCTTTCCAGATTGATGCCACAGATTTAGGAGCATTCTGGCCCAGGGAGTTGTTTGAGTCTATGACCCTGGACTGGTGAGCATTCACACAGATGGAAGCACAGGTTGCTCTACAAGCAGAAGAGAGAGGAAGAGAAAAGGTGTGTGCAGGAGGGAGGGAGTAAGAACATACCCAAAAAATGTGGATCGCGAATGCATGGCTGTCATAAATTCACTAAGTCACAGCAGTGAGATGCTCAAGCTTGGCTTAGGTCAGCTGGGCTGGAGGTTGGGGAGAGCCAAAAGAGGAAGCAGACACCCCTGGGTACATAAGAGTTCAGGTTGGGAGAGAAAACCTGCATTATGAAAAAGAGCTGAGAACAAGTCAAGGACAAAATATGAACATGCCCCAGTTCAAAGTGCAGGTAGCTTTACACTTTATATTTATTTGTTCTCAGTTTTGTTATTTTTGTTTTTGTTTTTTTAGTTCTAATTAGTTAACATATAGCGTAATATTGGTTTCAGGAGTCGAATTTAGTGATTCATCACTTACATACAATACCCAGCATTCGACCCAACAAGTGTCCCTCTTAATACCCATCCTGCATTTAGAGCATCCCTCACTCACCTCCCTCTAACAACCCTCAGTTTGTTCTCTATAGTTAAGAGTCTCTTATAGTTTTCCTCCCTCTCTCTCTTCTTTTTTTCTTTCCCCAATGTTCATCTGTTTTGTTTCTTAAATTCCACATATGAATGAAATCATACGATATTTGTCTTTCTCTGACTGACTTATTTCACTTAACATAATACAATCTAGCTCCATCTACATTAGTGCAAATGGTAAGATTTCATTATTTTTAATGGCTGATTCATATTCCATTGTGTGTGTGTGTGTGTGTGTGTGTGTATCTTCTTTATCCATTCATCAGTCAATGGACATTTGGGCTCTTTCCATAATTGAGGTACTGTGGACACTGCTGCTATAAACATCAGGGTGCACGTGCCTCTTCAAATCAGTATTTTTGTATTCTTTGGGTGAATATGTGAATATTTGTGCAATTGCTGGCCATAGGTTAGTTCTATTTTTAAGTTTTTGAGGAATCCCCATACTGTTTTCCAGAGTGGCTGCACCGGTTTGCATTCCCACCAACAATGCGAGAGGGTTCTCCTGTCTCTGTATCCTGGCCAACATCTGTTTATTCCTGTGTTGTTAATTTTAGCCATTCTGACAGGTGTGAGGTGTTACTTCATTGTGACTTTGATTTGTATATCCATGATAATGGGTGATGTCGAGCATCTTTCCATATGTCCGAGGGCCACCTGTATGTCTTTTGAAAATGTCTGAATTTGAAATGTCTGTTCATGTCTTCTGCCCATTTCTTAATTGGATTACTTATTTTTTGGTTGCTGATTTTGATATGTTCTTTATAGATTTTAGATCCTAGCCCTTTATCAGGCATGTCATTTGCAAATATCTTCTCCCATTTTGTCAGTTGTCTTTTAGTTTATTGGTTGTTTCCTTCACTGTGCAGAAGCTTTTTATCTTGATGAAGTTCCAATAGTTCATTTCTGTTCTTGTTTCCCTTGACTCCAGAGATAGGAAACCATCAAAATCCTAGAAGATAAGATAGACAGCAATGTCTTTGAGATGAGCTGGTAGCTTTACACTTAATTTTAAATAGCCCCAGCCACTTTTGTCTCCACCCATGGATCTATTTCAGATCTCAGCTTAGACTTAGATAGCACTCCATCCAGGTCACCCCCCATGACTTCCCAGATAGGGTTGCAGCCTGCACTCCCTCTTCTCAGGTCTGCCCGCTTGTCGACACATTTCCTGTGACTGGTATATGCCTCTGTCTTCCTCAGAAGACATTGCTCATGGGAGGCAGGGACAAACTCATTTTTGTCACCATTGTTCCCTTTACTTCCTAGCAAGATGAGAGCCACTATTATGTGGACATAACAGATCAGTGACAAGATTAGAAGAAAAAAGGGTGAATGGCATAGCCAATGCTTCTTATGAGGTAGTGCTATCAGTTTCTAGAGCAAAAGCTGAAAAGAACTCTCTTTTAACAAGATCATCTTGAAATAGCCTAAAATGAGTTTAGTTAATTGGATCATTCAACAAATATTTACTAATCAAGGTTTGTACCTTAATAATATCCTGTGGGAAAGCAAGAACAGGTCATTGAGGCCAAGCCAGTGGGGTGTAGGGGCATAATATGGAAGTCTTCCCACAGGAACTGATCCTAGGGCTGAGTCCATTAAAACAAACAGAAGCCATATATTAAAGGCTTTTTTAAAAGAGAAAACCAATAAAATTCATATTACAGTGTGAGGTAGAGAGCTAGCCACTTTTGCCTAAGTAATCCCCTTGTAAGACAAGTATTGTGCAGGACTCATATCCTACAATACTTCTCCAAAAGAGAATTTAGAAAAAAGCAGAATGCAAATTACTGTGTTTTATTTTAAAATGGAGATTTCTGGGCCCCATCCTCTGAGCTTTTTATGCAGAATGTCTGAGTCAGCCTCAGGACCTGCTTCCAGGGGGCCATTGGAATTCACTTCTGGAGACACAGCCATAAAGGCAATGAAGTCAAGCTTCTCCATTGCAGAAATGAGAAAACTGAGGCCCTTGGACTATCTTAGTCTATTCGGACTGCTACCACAAAAATATCATGGGTCAGGTGGCTTCTAAACATCAGAAACATTATTTCTCACATTTCTGGAGGCTGGAAGACTAAGATGCCAGCAAGGTCAGATTCTGGTGAGGGCCTGGTTCCTAATAGCATGATGGAAGACTTGTACTTGAAGCCTCACATGGCAGAGAGCAGAGAGAGAAAGCAAGCTCTCTGTGACTCTTACAAGGGCTAATCCCATCATGAGGACTCTACTCTCAAAACCTCAACAAACTCTAGTTACTTCCCAAAGGCTCCACCCCTATCATCATCACATGATGGGTAGGGCTTCAACATATGAATGGGGGGGCACACATATTCTGTCCATAATGAGGGAGGTGGTATTTGTATAGGTGTGTAATGAATAAATGTAGAGCTTACATGAATCAATGAGTTTCTGGCCTGTAGTAAGTCTTGGGGATAAAAACATGTGTTAGCTGAGCTGAGCACTCAATGACTAGAAAGATGTGGGTCATGAAAGACCCACCAGTTGTGATCAAGTAATTGCAAATATCAAGAAATGATCCCTCTTCCAGCATAGAACATAGAGAACTTGAAACCTCATTATTTGAATGGTGGAATTACTAGATGTTAATGGTCAAAGAAAGCAAGATGGCAGAGTAGTTTACAGGCAGGCAAGAGCAAATGGTGCAAAGATGATAGATAGATAGATAGATATTAAGAATATTCCATAAGTTAGACATTTATAAAGAAGGAAGGTACCACAACTTTTGCTTCTATTCCTAGAATATAGCAGAATGTAGGCAAACAGCATTCCCTAATTAGTAGTAATGTCACCTTAAAGTGCTATTTTAAAAGAATGTCACAAAGTATTTTTTCTGGTTGGCTAATAACAATAAAAAATAATAATTGCCGTAATAATAATAATAATAAAAGCATATAAAATGACCTGAGTATGTGTAATGACCCCAGCCGAATACTGAAGGCCATACGTACATGACTTTATTTGATCCTCTCAACCCAGATAGATACTGACCAATATTTTCTTTTTTTTTTTTTTTAAGATTTTATTTATTCATTTGAGAGTAAAGGAGAAAGGGAGAGAGAGAGCATGAGCAGGGGAGGGGTAGTGGGAGAGGGAGAGGTAGACTCTTGAGCAAGGAACCTGATGCTGGGCTTGATTCCAGGACCCTGAGATCATGACCTGAGCTGAAGGCAGATGGTTAATTATCTGAGGCAGCCAGGTGCCCCTGACCAACCCCTTTCATTTGTTTCTTAGACAGCTTGCTAAACTACAGTTCCCAGATTCTCCTGCAGTTAGGTTGGGCCATGAGATTACTTTCTAGCCTTTGGCCATTAATATGGCTGAAAGTGACATGTATACTCCCAGACTTGTGCTTTAACCAGTGTTGTGGTCCCCTGTGCCCCCTCACTTTGCACACCAGCTGCCCAGATGGTGAGGACTCTGAGGTTCTCCAGCAAGCCAGAGCCACCAGGAGAGAACTCAGGTCACTTGATAGCTCCATGGAGCAGAATGCCTCCTCTTCACTTCCTGCTCTGCTCACCCTCATTGCACGGTGACATGCAAGAAATAAAATCGGTGTTCTGAAGCCAGTGAGACCTGGGGCTCTGGTACACAAGTTGTAGCAAGCATCATTTCCCTGAATAGTGAAGTGTTATTAGACTCATTTCCTCACTAAGGACTTGATTTATTCAAGATCTTGCAGCCAGTAGGTGCAGAACCCAGGCCTGGTAGGCTCCACATGCATGCTTATTCCAGTACATCAAGCTGTATGACTTTACACCTGTGTTGCCTGCATATTGCAGATAAAATGAGTGGAATTGAATTCTGCCATCCCGTCTAGGAGTCCCTCTGGAATTCTCAGTGTCACAAAGGGAAGGAACTGACATAACCATTGTTGGGTTCCTATTTGTCCAAGGATATTATGAGCTGGTCCATGACCAGAATCTCCTCTCCCTGGCTTCCAGGCCAGGTAGTGAGTTGGTGTGTCCCAGCTGGAGTCCAGCCACAGAACATTCCAGTGGCATTGGACATGGCTCAGGGAAAGTCAGATGCCTGGCAAGGAGATGTCACTGGGAACCACACTGAAAAATTTCTTGGAGGGACATGCTGTGTTGTTATTCCAGAGACAGTAAAGTCTATTTGTGTATGTAACATCAAACTGTGTGTGTGTGTGTGTGTGTGTGTGTGTGTGTGTGATTTCTATATATATGCAAGAACTGATGTGTGTATATGTGTGTGTGTGTGTGTATACACACACGCATGCATGCTTCACACACGCATACACACACAATCAGCCTGGCCACATAAGCATGTATGTGAACATTTATATATGAATGTGTGTATGTGTGTGTAAATATTTAGTCTGTGTTATTTTGTAAACAAAGTGACTATGATGGTGTGTGTACAGACACACACACACATATATATATACCATGGCCAGGCTGTTTAATATACACATATACAAATACATAAAATCATGTACACTCCTATATCTTTATATACTTGTATGTCTGTATGTTTCTATAAACATATACATCGAAGGTATTAAATGCTCCTCCAAACAAATGGAAACATGTCTTATTTCTCTCACGGTTTTGAGAACCACCAAAAATCCACAGAGAGTGGAGATTGGGGAATTCAAATAAACACAAATGTGCTGTTAGTGCAGCTTTTGGTGTGAGGATTATTTAAAAACCCAATGACTCAACAGTATGTACCCATAACTGGGGAGAACTGGGCAGGGGGTCCCTGCGGCCACCAGAAATGGCAGCCTGTACCCGGCCAGCATTCCCTGACCACCCAAGCCTGCTCTCCGTGCAACTGATAGATATGTTTTGACAAGTTCTATTAAGTACAAAGACGGCCACCAGGGCAACATGTGGAGTTGATAGAGAGAGAGGCAGAAAGGCAGATCGCAGTGTGAGGCCCGCTGATGTTGACAGAATTTGCCGGAACAAAATGAGTCTGTGCTCCCCATCATCTATTACCAAATTTCAGTAAGGTCTTTGGCACCCACAATGCTAAGGAGGGCAAGCCTCTCCCCTCCCTGGTTTCCTATTTCTATCTCCCAGTTGCCAGCAAATTGAGGACTTCTCAGAACTCTAGTTGGGTGTCTCTTTATGCTGAGTCGTCCCTGATGCCAAGGCGAGAGGCATGGAGTTGCTGAGGCTGGTTACTAGCAGCGTGAGGCCCGGTCCCTTCTCACCTCCTCCAGCCCCTCCCCGTACCTGTTTTTAGAAGCTTCCTGGGGACTCGAGTTGGCAAGCACACCTGGGCTGATTACCCGTTCCTCTCTCACCATCTTGAGTACATCCTCGTCATCCTCCAGAGCCCTCCTAAACAAGGTTTGGCAACGGCAAAAACAAACACTATTTTACAACATCCTTGGATGCACTTCCAAAATGCAAAAGCAATTAATCAGTAGTCTCCCTGAGACTCTGCTCAGTGTGGCTGGCTTTGACACAGAGCTCGGCTTTGATGGGGGCCCGAGAAGCATGTGAGAGAGCCCAAAACGTGGGAATGGGCTTCAATTTTTTATTTGTTTAGAAGACTGGGGAGTAGAACTTGAGCTGCAAGCACATAGATAATCCATCTAAGGCCTTTCCAGCAGCTAGGTCTTTTACTCCCTGCCTGAGCTTTCTGCTTGGAAAGGGATGGGTAGTTCCACCAGGTCTGGCATGGATCCAAAGGTTTCCTGTGTGTGTGCGCATGTGCAGATGTGTGTGTGTGTGTGTGTGTGTGTGTGTGTGTGAATGCATATTTCAGCAAGTGCTATTTGGGGTATCTGAACATCATCGAACCTTGTCTAAAGACTGCTGTTTCTAATTACTACACACCCATGCTGCCCTGCTTGTTTCTAATGGGTAAGATTCCTATGTGCTGGATTTTCATGTTGTTTTATGGAAAATCAAGATTGCACATTTCTCTGAGAGATCCTGTCATTTGGCAATGTATTCTCAAGATGTGGTGTAATCAACTTAATAATTGATTGTAGGGAAAGAAGTCACGGGTAGCCTTAGTTATTCTCAGCCTTGAACTTTGTCCTCCACAGTGTATTACACATGTGGAAACATCTTGATGGATCCATCTTCCCGGGAAATTTATGACAGCAGGCACCCTGCCCTTTATAATCTATGGGCTGACAATTTGAGCAAAGGTGGGTGTAGTCGCTCTCCTGAAAATACTGATGAGTGAGGAAATCTAACTGTCCAACTCCACATAGGATTTTCCTAAGAAATAAGCTTTGTTCAGATAAAAGTGTGATTTTTGATCCAAGTCTGCATGGACCTCTGTTTCTACCTCTCTTTCCCCAAGACCTTTTTCACATGTTGATATATCTCAAGATTCTTTTTTTTTTTTTTTTAAGATTTTATTTATTTATTTATTTATTTATTTGTCAGAGAGAGAGAGAGAGAGAGATCACAAGTAGGCAGAGTGGCAGGCAGAGGCAGAGAGAAAAGCAGGCTCCCAATGAGCAGGGATCCCTATGTGGGACTCAATCCCAGGACACTGGGATCATGACCTGAACCGAAGGCAGCGGCCGAACCAACTGAGCCACCCAGGTGTCCCTATCTCAAGATTCTGTTCAAAATCTTCCTTTCACAAAAATTTTGTATAATATTTTTGGGGTGAAAGGAGATGTGGTTTCTTCCTTCCAAGAGACCCCTCCCTCATACCTGGCTTTTTGGCCATGTTCTCCTAAATTACTTTACTTCTTTGCATTGCTGAACACTTATTCTGAACTGTAAGTACTCTGACAAAAATGTCTAGGTTTTGCTGATTTTACTGTTATTTAGCACAAATTGTTGCTTAGTGAATATTTGTTGGATGGATAGATGGATAAATACTTAAATAAAACCTTTTATCTTCTGTCATCATATATCATCATCCCAGAATAGTAAACTGATCTGATCTAGATTTTGGTATCTCCCTGCACTGGGTAGAAAAGTGCCTCCTCAAAACTCATGCACATCTGGAACCTTACCATGTGACCTTATTTGGAAAGAGTGCTTTTGCAAGTGATTAATATGAGGTCATATTGGAATAGGGTGGCCCCTATATTTAACCTGTACTTCTAAGAAGAGGAGATGATACACAAAAAAGATACTCTGATGTGAACACAGAGCCAAAGAGTAGAATCAAGGAAGACCAAGGATTGTCAGCAACCACTAAGAGGTAAAGCAAGCTCTTTCCTTAGAGCCTTCAGAGGGAACATGGCCCTACCAACACCATCATTTCAGACTTCTAGCCTCCAAAAGTGGGAGAAAATACATTTCTGATGTTTTACACCACCAAGGTTGTGACACTTTGTTAAAACAGCCCTAGGAAATAAACACACAGCTCAGGAAACTCTCTTGCAGAAAAGAGACTGACTGTGCCCCGCTGGATATTAACAAAGGAGGCAAAAGCAAAGTGTGTCCCCCTGGCGAGGGAGCCTGCTGTCATAGTGAAGCCTGAGGACTCGGGGAGCTTAGCGGGAACCCTGAACAGCTGATGCCTTCCCCCTCCCTGCCAAGGAGAGGAAGACAGAGGGAAAGACCATAAACACAATAGGAAATGTGGAAAAGACATATTTGGGGCCGAGGTTCAGGTCCCAAGTCACAAGATGGGGACCACAGTGATAGGCTGAGGTCATACTGGCCAGACTCCATGGGCAGGGAATGGACAGGAAGAGTCCCATGAGTGCTTTGGGCAGCCACAATTTTTGACTCTCGCTGTAGTTGTTGGCTGGACATAAGCCATGGGTGGGGTAGCCTTGATTAATGGGCCAGAGAGGAAGTGGAGAGAATCTTAAAACTGCCTAAAAGTCAAATTCCACCTCAGCATTTTCCTTTCTAAGCATTTGGCCATCTCCTGTTTGTTCCCTATCATGCTCACTTTCAAATAAAACCTCAGTCAAGGCTACATTATCAGTCCTTCCATGTAATCCTTAAGTGATGTATGATTTGGGAAAACGCCATCATGGGATTCACATTTCTTCGATTCGTAAGTTCTGGGCAGTGTGAGTAAGACATTAAGGCACGGTGACCACAAAACCTCACTAATTCAGACAAATTATCTGGAGGACCTTCTGACTGAATGGTGAGAGACTGGATCTAGAAACCATGTTTTAAAGAAATCTAGTTTTATTTTCTTCAAGGACAAGCACTAACCAGAAGGAGTCTCGCATACAGTTAAGTAGCGGCCCTCAGAGGATGAGGTTTAATGAATAGATAAGAATGGTTTGTAATTAGTCCATCATGTGTTTGTATGGCAAAGGGTGCTTGGGAAGTGCTTAAAGATGCTTGAAAACAGTGTGTGCTCTTAAGTACTTGGAATATTTCCCCAGAAATTTGTTTATACAACTAATTTGTTTAGTGCAGCCATTGCTTGAGCCTTCAGCCTACTTATCCCAATTTCCACATGAGAGACGGGCATAGTAATGAAGCCTCACTTGGTTTGTAAATCAGCACAAGACGACACACGGGGGGTGGGGGATGCTTCCCAGGGAGCAGCTCATGCCAGAGAGGCTGAGGCATGGGGCGCTGGTCTTTCATGGACACAGAGCCTCTCGATGAATGGACCAGCAAGCGTCATGTTGGCTCCTGTCATTCACAGACACACATATTCAGTCTTCAACATCCAACATTAACATCCTCTCCAAAAGTGACTGCCCTTTCTGCCTTTATCCTATGAAAAAGGAATATGGAATTAGAAGATGGAAGACTCAGTCTTATGTTTTAATCCCACTGCCAGCATCGTGTCTCTTGGCATATCATTTAATCCCCTCTCTTCTTTCCCTTTATTTAAACGGGAATATTTAATGAGATAATACATATGCTCTCTGGAAGCCATATCTCACACACAAATGTAGGAAACTATCATGATTGAGTCATTAATAAGCAGACCCACTAGGTACTGAGTTTCAATGATTCCAGGTTAAAGAATCTTTTTTTTTTTTTTAATCTTTTCAGTAGGTTCCACTCCCAACAGAGGGCTTGAACTCACAACCCTGAGATCAAGAACTGAGCTGAGATCAAGAGTCAGATTCTCAACTGACTGAGTCACCCAGGTGCCCCAAGTGTATTTTTAAATACCAAAGCTCAATTCTTATCTTATGGGTCAGACAGACTTGTTTCAGCCCCAGATGTATTTCCTGCTAATGGAGTTTTGACCGTGACTTTGAACTTCTTGACTTCTTAATTACACATTGGTCAAGTAGAAATGGAAAATATGTGCTTAAAAGAGGTGTACAGCACTTTATTCAGTGCCTGGCACATAGTAAGTGCTTAACAAATGCTAGTCAGCATATTAGAGTACAAATAAATTCTTGAGGCCCTTAAATAGAAAGGCACAAAGCTGTCCACTGCAGCAGTTTTTGTGGTAGTAAAGAGTTGGAAGCGGTCTGGTGCCCATCTCTGGTATAATGGAAAGTCAATGGGGAACCATACAGCAGTTAAATTCAGCACATCAGATGTGCACAGGAAGGCATGTCTAGAAACACTGGTAAAAGAGTGAAAAAATAGAATATGGTTTAAAACATAGCATTTATGTAAATTAAAGTGCATGAAAACCAATGATATCCATGTTGCAATCACTCATTGAATTCATAACAATAAATGGAGAAGAATGAGAATGGAGTATGAGGATGAAAGAGAATGAATGAATGGATGGATGGATGGATGGATGGATGGATGAATGAGTGAATGAATGAGTGAGTGAATGGATGAATGAATGGATGAATGAATGAATGATGGGGGCAATGATATGCCATAAGCACATTGTAGGGATTGATTAACACGGCCTTCCACCCTGAAAGCACAACTGAAGTGTGAAATACAACAGGGTAAAGACGTGCCAGTGCTGGTTATTTTTATAACGTTGGCTGAGTCCAGGTTCCCAGAAATATAACACCATCACCACCAACAAAGCCACTCCCTTCGTCAGTTTCCTGAGGCTGTTGCAGTAACTCACAGATGAGTTGCTTGAAACAACAGAAACGTATCCTCCAGTTCCGAAGGCTGGAAGTCAGAAATCAGGGGTTGGCTGGCTGCACTCCCCCTGGAGGTCCTAGTGCAGAATCCGGTCTCCATGTCACCCAGCTTCTGGTGACTGCAGCACTTCTCGACCTGTGGCTGCATCACTCCCAACTCTGCCTCCCTGGTCATATTGCTTCCTTCTCTGTCTCAAATATCTCTGGCCCTAAGGACACTCGTTAGGATTCCAGGACCATCTAGATAATCCAGGATCATCTCCTCATCTCAAAATCCTTAATTTCATCACCTCTGCAAAGACACTGTTTTGAAATAAGGTCACATTCACAGGTTCTTGGAATTAAGACAGGCATATATTTGGGGAGCTGTCATTCAGCTCACTACACTCTCTGATCAGGTCTCAGAGGGTAAGAAATCAAACCCAGTCTGTACCCTGGAAGGTGATCCAATCTCTTCCTCCCATTTGGAGCAATCCTCTATGGGATGTTCAAGAAATCCCCAGAGGTGTTCATTCACCCACAGATTCAGACTTCTTCTTCCTCTCCTGCTCCTGAAACAGGACAATCCAGGAATCCCTGACTGCCTCCCCAGTGTGCTATTGGTCTGCCCACAGGGAAACCTAGGCCCTCCAGATTCACTGTGGCCCCAGCTAAGGCCACAGCACCTGCACCCAGATGACCTAAGAAGTCCCTAAAATACTGATTTCTATGGATGTTGTCCTTGGTACAATTACTACTCTCTCGTGGAGTCCTTTCTTTTTCTTTTTCTTTTTTATTTTTTCGTGGAGTCCTTTCTTGATGCTTACAATTGGGTCATCTTCCACTGTCCCTCCTCCCAGGCCTGCGCACTAACCTTGTTTCCAAAAAAAAAAAAAAAAAAAAAAAGAGAGAGAGAGAGAGAGAAAGACACAAACATACACACATACATAAACATATATACAATTATTATATCTTATTATATATCATATAGGTAATGCTCATGGGGTCGCTGGGTGGCTCAGTCCACTAATCATCCAGTTCTGGTTTTTAGCTCTGGTCATGATCTCAGGATCGTGGGATGGAGCCCTGAGTCAGCCTCCACACTCAGTGGGGAGTCCGCTCATGATTGTCTCTCTCTCTGCTTCTGCCTCTTCTCCCACTCATAGGCATACACATGTGTGTGCTCACACTCTAAAATAGAAAAGTAAACCTTTAAAAGAAATCAAATGACTGAACCAATTCCTTAACCTCCATCAGTCTCAGTTTTGTCCACTGCAAAATGAGGGAATTTGATTAGATCAGAGGTTGTCAATCACTATAATGGCCAGTAGTGTGCCGCAGATGCATCAGGCCTCCATTCAAATATATCTTTTCTTATACCTTGTAAGGATCTCATTACTATCTCCAGATGTCTTCTGTTAATGTCACTGGAGGAAGGTGGGTATTCTTCAACACTGAAGATGGGGACAGTTAGTGAGTTGCTTTCCAAGTGCCACATTCCTTGAGGGTATAGTTCAGGGGTACAGCATTTGACTGCAAGTGCCACGTTCCAGAGGAATGATGCAATTCACTTCTACAATAGTTATAGTTCCTTCAGCCAAAATTGGGATCTCAACCCAGTAACCAATTCAGTAAGCGCATCTGCAAACATAGCCTTTCAAGTTGCCAATGAACTTGATGGAAAATGACCTGCATGAGATGAGAGTTCAAGGTGGTCAATAGGTAAGAGCTTCAGAGCTTTCCCACTGGGGACCTTAATCACTATCATTCTGGAAAATCCCTTTACCTCTATCCTGCACTGGATCTAACTTCTTAGATTCAACATATTCATCTTTCTTTGTTTATTTCATCATTTTAATGAAGTTCTCAAAAATCTTCCTCTGAAAGATGCCTTAATTTGTTCTACAGTCATCTATTTGATAGTTTATCTGGGTATAAAGGTCTAAGTTTGTAATTATTTTCACTCAGTGTTTTGAAATTACTACTTTATTCTCTTTTAGACCAAGTACTTTCATTGAAAATCTTAATGACATCTGATTTTCAAATCATTGTATGTAATTTAAGTTTTTATCATCGTGTCCTTCTAGAATATTATTTTTTAAATTTCTGGAATTTTGAAACTTTTGCTTTGTCTGGATCTTTTCTCTTACATCATGTCTATAAGCACTGTATAGTTAAAGCTAATGTCCTTCCACTCCAAGAAATGCTACTACCTTATTTATTTGATTATTTTCACCTCCCTTTTATCCTTGTTCTCTCTCTCTCTATCTTTTTTTTTTTTTTTTTTGAGATGTGTTATTATTTGCATATTTGACTTCCTGGATAGATTCTAATTTTCTTTTCCTTTTTCTCTGATTATCTGTATCTTTGTCTGTTTGCCCTCCTCTCTGAAGAATTTTTAAAGACAGTCTTGTTAAGAAATGATGCACATATTATAAAATTCACCATTTTAACATATATAGTCAGTGGTATGTTCAAAGTTGTGCTACCATTACAATCACATTCTAATTTCAGAATATCTTCATCACTTAAAAAAAAAATGTATACCTATTGTGTCACTTGCCATTTTCCCTGCCCCCAGCACCTAGCAAGTATTCTACTTTCTGTTTCTGTAGATTTACCTATTCTGGATATTTCATATAAGTGGATTCATACAATGTGTGTCCCTTTATGACTTGAATATTCTTGGTAGTTTGTATCTTCCAGATATTTGCCTATTTCATGTAGATTATCTAATTTATTGACATGCAATTATTCACTATATTTCATTATAATTCTTTTTTATTTCTGTAAGGTTTGTAGTAATGTACCAGTTTTATTCCTAAACTCAGTAATCTGAGTCTTTTCTCTTTTATTCTTGGTCCTACTACTTGAATGATTGTCAATTTCATTGATCTTTTCAAAGATTAGGTGTAATTTTTAGTCTCTGTTTCATTGATTTCTGCTCTAATCTTTATTTCCCTTCCTTCAGTATATTTTGCATACAATTTGCTCCCTTTCAAATAGTCTCTCAAGGTGGACATTTGCTTATTTATTCAATGTCTTCCTTTTTTAATATAGCCATTTATCACTATAAATTTTCCTCTATATACTGCTTTAGTTACATCCCACAAGTTTTGTATTTTGTGTTTTTGCATTTACTAATTTCAAAGTATTTTCTAATTAACCTTGTGATTTCTCCTTTGAACAGTTTGGTGGTTAATTTCTATACATATATGAATTTCTCAAATTCCCTTTTGTTAATGATTTCTAATTTCATTCCATGTTAGTCAGAGAACATGCTTTGTATTGTCTCAATTTATATACATTTATTGAGGTTTATTTAATGGCCTACAATAGAGTCTATCCTGGAAAATGCTCTATGTATGCTTGAGAAGAGTGTGTACTCTGCTCTTGCTGGGTATGTGGTTCTGTAGATGACTTTTAGTTCTAGTCAGTTTACACAGTTCAAGTCTTCTGTCCCCTGCTGATCTCCTGCTCAGTTTGTTACCCTACGGGAAGTGGAGTATGGAAGTCTCTAATTTATTATCACATTTTCTACTTTTCCCTTCAATAGAAATTAACCACCAAACTGTTCAAAGGAGAAAGTTCAAAGGCAGTGTTGTTTCATGTATTGTGAAGCTCTATTATTAAGTGAATATATGTTTATAGCTGTTATGTATTCCTGATGCTTGACCTTGTTTTCATTGTAGAATGTCCTCCTTTGACTCCGGTAACTCAGATCTTACAGTCTATTTTGTTTATACCCACAGTCATTACAAATCTCCTCATTACTGTTTGCATTGCTTACCTTTTCTACCCTTTTACTTTCAACCTATTTGTGTCTTTGAATCTTAAGTGCACCAAAAGTTATAGACTTTTGGAAGAATCTTGAACTTTATTTTCTAACACTTTTATTGAATTATTATTTTTTTAAATATTTAAGAACTTCCTATCTCTGAATATCTTTAGAGAGATGATAGTTTCTCTTGGAAAATTAGTTATACTTTTATTCATAATGTATATGTTTGCTGCATTTTCCTTTGCTCACTGTGTTTGCTCTTTTTATTTCCATCTCTCCTGTCCTTTAAGTTTTTTTTTTCTCTCTTTTTAGCATTATAGAATTTCTTAAAATGTATGGAGACCCTTGATAGTTCATTTATATTTAAGAATGGGACACTGAAAAATTCATGAAATCTTTACATGTGTAAGTAGGGTTTATCAACTCTGGGCTTTCACTGTGGAGGGATTGGAGAAATTCAAATGCCATTAACTACAGCTTTATTCTCCCCAGATGATCAGTTTTCCAAAGGTCTCCTACCTATTCAAATCTCCTACCTAGGGTAGAGAAGCAGGCTTTCAGTGGTCTGGGAACTGAGAGGGAAAGCATCATAAGGGGTATCATAATTTTGTGGGGAGTCTAGCACTTACTACCTTCCCCCTCCTTTTCCTCATAACTATCACAGGGATTAAGATCCCTATGTCTGGAATTGTATAATTCCAGACTCCTCTGGTTCCACCTTTCTAAAGAATAAATGATTTCTCTGAGTACTGGTTGGATAGAATGGTCTGGTTATGTAGTAGAAAAGAAGACCTAGGCACCTCACTACTATTCACTCAGTTAGAATGTCACTCCAACTTTCAGAGCACTACACTCTGTATTCAGAGCACAGTAGTTACTCACATTTCTTTTCTACCTCTTATAGAAATAACATGCTTGCTTCTTATAGTTATCTTCTTGCAGAAAATAAGGTTCTGCCTCTCTTTGCTTTATCACAACAGCAGCCAATTTTTTGTCAACCATCCTGCATCTTTTAGCACATCTCATTTGCTGTGATTGGCTTCCTAATTCTTTTCATCCTTTGACTTTTTTTTTTTGAGAGAGAGAGAGAGTGCGTGTGCAAGTGAGGGAGGGAGGGGCAGAAGGAGAGAATCTCAAGCAGACCCCATGCGGAGCACAGAGCTTGACATGGGGCTCAATCCCACAACCCGAGATCATGTCTTGGACCAAAATCAACAATCAGATGCTTAACTGACTGAGTCACCCAAGCATCCCTTGACTTTATATTTTTAATGTTCTTTTTTCTCTCTTATTCTTTTTTTCTTTAGGTAAAAAAGCAAAAGAGAAATGTTTAAACAGATTTCAGAATCAAAATCTGTACACTGATCATCTTCATTCTTTTGATCATGGAAGGAAAGAAGAGTTTTTAAGTGAGAGTTCCAAACAATAAACCATATAGTAGATCACAAAGAAATACCAGGTTTTAAGACAATAATCATTAATATTTTTCATTCATGAAGCCAAAGAAACATGCTTGCTATTCCAATTTTTCAAAAAAATAAATGTTTTTACTCACAACATCTATAATATAGAAACAGTGTAAATGTCACCGACAGATGAATGGATAAAGAAAACCTGGTATACATATACAGTGGAATATTATTCAGTCTTAAAAATAAGGAAATCCTACCATTTGGGACAACATGTACCTAGAGGACATTATGCCAAGTGAAACAAGCCAGGCACAGAAAGACAAATACTGCATGATCCTACTTTTATGAGAAATCTAAAACAGTCTGACTCATAGAACCAGTAAGTAGAGGAGTGGTTACCAGAGCTCAGGGAAGGGATAGATGTGGAGGTATCAGTCAGAAGTATGTTTGAGTTGCACAAAATCAATGTGTTCTGAATCTAACATATAGCACACATAAGGTTTATAGTGAACAATGCTATCTTACATAGATATTTGCTGAGGAGGGGGTGGGCAAATGTTATATTAATTGTCCTTACCACAGAGTAGAGAAATAATAACAGTAGAAAGTAAATTAATTTTTAAAAAGAAGGGGATGGGAGGAACCTTCTCGAGGTGATGGATACATTTACAGCTTTGACTGAGGCAGTGTATCACGGGTATATACTTCTCTCCAAACTCATCAAACCGTATAATATTAAATAGTATGTCAATCATATCTCCAAAAAGAGTGGTTAAAAAAAGAATAGGTGCTCTGTTTGAAAAATTAAGAAATGCATCTTACCTCTCAGGTTATCTTGGGTTGCTTTGTTACCATGAGTCATCTCAGTTCACCAAGGAGAGAGAGCTACCAAAGGGTAGTAGACATATGTGTGTCCGTCTATCCATCCATCCATCTCCATGCATCCATCTCTCCATGTATGTAGAGCTGATATGTGTGTATATACACATACATTGTGTATGTGTGTGTTGCATGTGTATATATCCATGTGTGTGAGGATATCTGCGTGTAAATACGTGTGCTTACATTTGTATTTATATTTACACACTTTTTCTGCTTACCTGTGGAGAGGAAAGGACAAGTACAGCTTTAGGAAAGCCGTGCTTGGGCTCTGCTTCCCCAAAGTGAGTCCTAAGGGGACAGAAGACTTATACACAGAATGAAATTACTCGGTCATGTTCTGAACCTCCACCTTAGAAGTGCCAAGGCATTTTCACCCCATCATCCATATTCTTTTAGAAATGGAGCCAGAGGATGTCGAACAAGTTCACCGGCCCTCTTTTTATTTTAATTTTTTAAAGATTTATTTATTTATTTGAGAGAGGGGGGGAGAAGAAAGAGCATGAGCTGGAAGGGTGGAGGGAGAGGGAGCAAGAATCTCAAGCCCCACACAGGGCTCCTTCTCATGACCTTGAGATAATGACCTGAGCCAAAACCAAGAGTCGATGCTTAACCTGTGAGCCACACATAGGTCCTCTCTTATTGCCACGTAACGAGGAGCTGGATTCTCTGACAGCTCTCCAGCCCTTGGCCACTGAAGTCACTTGATGACAGAGTCCATTTCCAGGGGCTGACAGTGAAGCGAACTTCTAAGCATCTCTTTCCCACCACAGCTTCTCTGTTCCCTCGAGACTCTCCTAACAGCATGCGGAGCTTCTGAGTTCCATTTCAAGTCACTGTTTAACAAATCCATTTTAGTTAACTTCTTATCAATTTTCCCATTTTCTTCATTCATTCTTGCATGACAACCCATAGATGCCCTTCTTAGCTAAGCCATTTTTCTGATGGGAAATCGGTATTAAAAAAACAAGGCTCAATTCAAAACTTACAGTTGGTCAGAAAGGAGTTACCCACAGCAGCATTTCAATTCCTAACCTGGTCCTTCTGATAACTTTAGAGCCAACGCTGTCTTGTTCGTGTATGCTTTAAGCCAGGTGTCCTCTCCCCACTACCCACGCCCCACCATACACGCCTATAATGCAAAATTTAAGTAGGAATCTATAGATTAGGAGAAAAAATGGAGGAGATATATAGATATAGAATAAAAATTTTAAATACGTTCAAAATGGCAAATCCCTCTTTTTATTCTCAACTGGGGAAAAAAAAAAATCTATCTGCCCTAATTTCATCACCTGATTCTCTTTCTGTATATTAGAGGTCTATAGGTGCCCTGATTTCATTAGAAGAAGGTGTTTCCATGATCCTTTAATAAAAAGATTTGGTCTAGCATAATAACTACCCAGCATTTTATTTAAGTTGCTGGGTATGGTGTTTCTCCATGTGAACAGCAATAATGATCATGTGTCCTACGAGGGAATTCATTCTGACATCTCTTGTTAGCTGACAGGTACGTAGTACGCTTGCCTCCCAGCTTTGGGACTGGTTTCAAATGCAGCCTTTGTGAAAGCAAAGGAAATCCTCATAACTTTATCCAGGGACAAGTAGCAGGAATTGGGTCAGACTGGGGACGTGTACTGTGATGTGAAAATGGGGCTCCACTAGGGCTGTCACCAGGAGGCAGAGTGATCACTGATTGCATCGTGCTTCTGCCTCCTCTGCCCTTCCTCCCCTTTCAAATAACCTTCTTTGCACCCCTACAGGACCCACTTCTGGGCAAGAGAAGGGCCACCTGGTCCCTGGATATGACTCAATCACGTTCTTTCCCCAGAAAAAGTGGTGGGAGACTCATCCCTTTCCCTCATCGTGAAAACACGATACTAGAGCTCTTCACCTTGGGGATTTCATCAAAGGGCTATCTATGCAGGCAAGGTGAAATCACACAGTCTTTAAAAGAGTCAAACACTCAGAGTTTGCTTTCTCTCACTTGAAATAAGATGATTATACAAATATTTATTGGAAGATTATAGTTAAATAAACTGTGGTATATCTATTCAGAGGACTAATTTGCCATCACTGAGAGGACAGATACATTTACACTGACATTAAATATTTCATGATTAGTTTTGAAAGACAAAGCTAGTTATAAAATGGCGTTTAAAGGGACACCTCGGTGGCTCAGTTGTTAAATGTCTGCCTTCAGTTCAGGGCCATGGGACCCCACATCAGGTTCCTTGCTCAGCGGGAAGTCTGCTTCTCCCTCTCCCCCTCCCCTTGCTTGTGTTCCCTCTCTGGTTGTTTCTTTCTGTCAAATAAATAAATAAACTCTTTTAAAAAATGGCATTTTAAAATATAATATGATTTCATTTATATGAACAGAGAGATAAAAAAATATATGCCTGAAAATATATTCAAAACATTCAGGGCATACCCCTGGTTTGTGGGTTTTTCAGGTGAATTTACTTTTCATTTTTCTGTGTATTTAATTTTGACATAAATATATATTCACTATAATCAGACAAAAGACAAAAATAAAAGCTACTTATTGTATGGAAATACAAAAGATGGCATTAATTTGAATGACTCCTGGCATCATTTATACCTCAGGCAATAATTTCACTAGTTAAGGACCAACCTGAAAGGCCCCATTTCAAGAACCTTTATTTTGCACAACTACAAACTGGAACTAACAGTAATGCTTATCTCTCAAGGATAGGTACGCAGTCAGAAAGCATTTGTGAAAACATGAGGTGCAAAATAATGAGATGGTAAGAAATACAGGCTCCAGAGCCAGACGCCTTAGAAATGAATCCAGGGCCACTGTTTTCTGGTTGTGTGACTTTGGGCAGTTGACTTAACCTCTCTGAGTGATCAGTCTCTGAATCTACAGATGAGACAAGTACATGCACCCACCTCATGGCTGTGTGAGGAAGACAGGTAACATTTATAAAGACTTTACAATAGTGCCAACTACATAATAAGCACTATATGCATTTTTGATAAGTAAGAAAAATGCCCTGTGGTACACTCAGCTGTAGAATTTAGGTTTCAAACTGCTGACGCAAAACCGTCTTTAAAGTATATCATGCCTGAATTATGTGCTTCACACAGTCCATTTTGTTCTGTCTTGTATACATGTATGAGCCATACGGCAAAGGTAACAATGAGGCCAAGGGTGTAAAAATCATCATGGAAAAAAATGGGAGTGCAAAGTAATGATGGAGACAATTGCTTTGTTCTCTTTCTTTTTCAGATTATTCTAAGTAGGTCTGCTCAAATCAGTGCTGTAGTCTGAAAAATGTTTCTGATCAAGGACAGATTTACATGTGAAGTATCTGGCATATTAATTGAAAGGCCTTTATGACTGGTTGTCCATTCCTGTTAGGGGCCATCTTGAAAACTAAGATGGCTGTCAGCTAAATCAGGAATCAATTAGACACATTAATAAAACAACTCTGTCAACTCCCATTAGACCTGGGTCAGAACTTTTTCTTCTCTACTAAGCAAGCAATTGCTAATCACAATTTTTATCAATATCTCAGAAACATGATCTGTAATTTACCTCCAGCAAGTGAATAATACCAATTGCTTACTGACTCTAAGTTGGAAGCACTGTCCCGAGGGAGAAGGGAAGTCCATATTCTGTCACTTCCTGATTGTAACTGGTAGGAGGCATTGGGGATGTAGGAGGAAACAAATGCAAACATGGTTTTCCAAGGTACAGAATGTGCCCTAAGAAGTGAAAGAGAAAGTGATGAGAGACATTTGAGAGGTACCTTTGGTTAAAAAGAGATAAAGTTCTTTGTACGTTGAAGCTCAGTTAAGAAGTTGAGTTTGGGGGCGCCTGGGTGGCTCAGTGGGCTAAGCCTCTGCCTTCAGCTCAGGTCATGATCCCAGGGTCCTGGGATGGAGCCCCACATGTTTGTCCAGCTCAACATGAAGTTCCCCAACTGTGGGGCACCTGGGTGGCTCAGTGGATTAAGCCTCTGTCTTCAGCTCAGGTCATGATCTCAGCGACCTAGGATCGAGCCCTGCATTGGGCTCTCTGCTCAGCAGGGAGGCTGCTGCCCCCTCTCTCTGCCTGACTCTCTGCCTACTTGATATCTGTCAAATAAATAAATACAACCCTTAAAAAAAAAAAAAAAAAAGAAAATGTTGAGCTTGGCTAAACTCAGGACATCCTCCATGTGGAGCGCTAGAGAATCACCATGTGTGACGCCAGGCCTCTAAAATCTGGCATCTTCTGCTCAAGGTAAAACAATAGTTATATAAAGTGTGGTTGGTCACAGGCTTTAATAGAAGATTCCCCTACAGAGGTTGGCAGATGTGAAGAGAGTAAGCAGCCCGGGAAGAATGAGTAAGAAGACATGGATTCATTCCTTCATTCTCCTTTTCTGTCTGAATTTGGCAGGGGGAGGCTGGATGGGCAGAAATTTTGGTCTTAGATGCACAGGTCCGAGTTAGAAATGGTAGAGCCCATTATTTGGCCCATCCTTCTACTCCTTTCATGGGTCCCTTCTGAATCACAGTTTTTGGACTAAAATCCCCCAGTGGTTCAGCACACCCCACTTCTAGAAGCAGTCTGTGCCCACTGGAATGGTTGCAGGATTCTTTTCTCTGTTGATGCAGAAAACATCTCTCAGGCTAATTTCTGTGGTTCCAACCTCAGTCTCAGAAGGTCTGTTCAATTTGCTAAGGTGGAAATGAGCTTGGAGTATAAAAGTAGGGTGAATCTTCGTTTCACCACATAAAATGCTATGACTTACAGTGTTACACTTCCTCATTGGGAAATTCCCACTGGAGAAATAATACCGGTACCATCTTCCATTGCCTACAGGAAAGTTAAAATAGTCATGTTATGGTGAGATAAGGTATATGAAAATAATCTTTTTCATATCGTCAAGATTCTTGTTATCATCACTTTCTTTCAATACAGGTTTCACCTGGTTCTTCTCATTTCTCTTCTCAAGATCCCTATTTGTCTCACCTGTTCCCTAATGATGGTGAAATGTCTCAGTTTAGATATCTGTCTAAACTTTTTTGCCTCAAATGAGCAGACCCAAATAAAACGTGCATCTGGCTTGTGTAGTTGTGATTTGGATTGTCTATCAGTTTTGTCAAAGAAATACAATGCAAGAAAATGGTTTAAGTTGTCCACTGCTGGAATCCATGGCCCCAGTGACCCCAAATTATGAATTTGCATTAAAAGAAAAAAACGGGAAACTCTTATCTCTGTGGATGAGGCAAATGGTGTAGTGGAAAGAAAATGGTCATAGGTACCAGTTCAATGAATTAAAAGCAGAGCTAGAAGGAGTCTCAGATATCATCTAACCTAATGGTCTCACCTTGCATAAGGGGAAAGACTTTATGAGTTTTTTCAGACTTAGTGATAGCAGATACCAAGCTACTCATTAGTATTGGACTAATACCCCAAGATAAGGAGTGGGTATTGAACAGAAATTTGAAAAATAGAAAGAAATGATTATGGTATTGCTAAATAAAATACAGAAGATCCATTTGAATTTGAATCTCATATGTAATGTTTTAATTAGCATAAGTATGCCCCATGCAATATTTGGGATATACTTATGCCAAAAATTTATTGATTGGTGAGTCAGAGAACATATGCACAGTTAGACTTGCTAGATGTTGCTAATTATCTCTGAAGGTTTATACCTGTTTACCCTTCCTGTTAGCTAAGTATGAAAATATATTAGCGTAAAATGCAGAATATTTGCCGATCTGAGTGGTAAAAAAAAAAAAATTATCATAGCATTGCTCACATCTTTGTTTCTCTAATTATGAGTAACTTGAGCATTTCTCATGTGTTTATGAGCCACTGGATTTCCTTTGCTGAAAATTTTCTGTTCGTTTTTTTTGTCACCTCACTTTATCGATGTTGTTTTAAGTACACTGTTACTCTAACTTACAAAATATTGTTTCTGGGATATTAGTACTTTATCTGCAATATGAATTGTAAATATTTTGCCAGTTTTGTTACTTGCCTTCTGATTTTCCTCTGATGTTTTGGGGGGCATGGACAAATATTTTGTTTTATTTTCAATATGGTTGCATTCATTAATTTTGTCTGTGTGCTTGGTTTGTGAATTTTAAGTCACAGGTGAGAAGATTTTCCAGATACCAAGATTACAAGAAAATCCACTTATTTTCCTTTCTCTTTCTGTTTTTATGCTTTTAAATCTTTGATACATTTGGATTTTCTTCTGGCATATGGAGTGAGGTACAGGTTGGTTGTTGTTTTTTTGTTTTTGGGGTTTTTTTTTTCCCAGATCAATACTCAGAAGTTCCAAAATATTATTATTTTCCTTATTCATTTGAGATTCAAACTTCATTATCAGCTCAATTTCTGAATATATCTGTGACATTTTTGGCCTTTGAAATCTTTTCCTTTAGTCAGTATGTCCACTGATATATTAATGTCATACATTTTATTTTTCTTTAGATTACCGTGGGGCCCATCATCATACATGCTTTCCTTTTTAAAAAACGCTTTTGTCAACTTTTTCCTCATGCAACTTAGAATCTACTTTGTCTACTTCCAAAAACAAAACAGACAAAATAATTTTAGTATTTTAATTTGGAATCCTGTTAGATGTATAAAGTAAGGGAAAATTCACATCTTTAATTTATTAAGTTTTCCTTTCCAAATCAAGGCACTATTTTTCTATTTGTTCAGTACCTGTCTGTGTGCCTAAATAGTATTTGAATGTTTTCTTCATAATAGTTTGTATGTCTCTTGTGGCACCTGGGTGGCTCATTGGGTTAAGCCTCTGCCTTCAGCTCAGGTCATGATCTCAGCGTCATGGGATCAAGCCCCACATCAGGCTCTCTGCTCCTTGGGGAGCCTGCTTTCTCCTCTCTCTCTCTCTGCCTGCCTCTCTGCCTGCTTGTGATCTCTGTCTGTCAAATAAATAAATAAAATCTTTTAAAAAAAGTTTGTATGTCTCTTATTAAAGTTTTTTTAGGCATTTTATCTTTTTTTAGTGCTGTTATGGATGAGAGTCTTTCCCTTTATTATTCTTTCTGATTTATTCATTTTATATATTGATGCATGTTTATTATGTTTAATGCCTATTATATAACTGATTTTTTTATAGAATTTATTATTTGTGATCAATTTCTCCATTTAATTTTCTTGGATTTTCCAGTATTTAATTTTGTCTTTTGACAGTTGTCAGGAAAGTATTTTCTTCCCTTCCATTTTTTGTACCCCCCATTCTTACTTCAGTACAATGTTTCACAATAGTGGTGGCAGTAGGCATTCCTGTCTTATTCCAGATTTTAGTGATGTGGTCTTAGTGCCTCCTCAGTCAGTCTCTGCAGGCTTTCATATGAATAAATACATGTATATACTTACATATCTATATATGTAACTCTGTATCTATGTAACTATCTATATCATTTCTATGTTTATGTTTACCTCTGTACCTAAGGCCAAAGGAATATATTCATATATGTAATATAATTATCTATATTTCTGTTCAGCATACCCATATTAAAGAAGCATTTATCTATTATGAAATACTGAGGATATCAAATTTTTGTATTTTATAGAGGATCAGTTGATACATGATAAACCACACATATTTAAAGTATATCTTTTGATGCACTTTGATACACACATGTACTATAAGCACATTACCCCAGTAAGATAATAAATACATCCATCATCTTAAGCATTTACTCAAGGATCTTTGTAATCCCTTCTTCCCAATACCCTTTCCCCTAAGCAATCAGTGCTTTCTGTCACTATAGTTTGTGCTTCATAGACTTTCACAGGAAAAGAATCATATAGTATATGTTCTCTTGCTGTTGTGTGGTGGGTCTCTGCTGCTTACTTCCTTTGATTGCTGAGAGTATGCTGTTGTATGGATATACCACAATTGATTCATCCGTCCTACTCTTGATGGACAGATGGGAGCCCAGAAACAGACCTATGGAAACACAGTCAATAGATCTTGGACAAAGAAGCAAAGGCAATATAATGCAGCAAAGACAATCTTTTTGAAAAATGTTGCCAGAACAGCTTGATATCCACACGCTACCAAGCTGAGTATAGACACAGATCTTACATCCTTCACAAAAACTAACATAAAAGGGATCACAGACCTACAGGTAAAACAGAACACTATAAAACTCTCAGTGGGCCCTGGCTGGCTCCGTCAGTAAAGCATGCAACTCTTGATCTCAGGGTTGTGAGTTCAAGCCCTACACTGGATGGAGAGCCGACTTAGAAAAAAAGAATAACTATAAAGCTCTTAGAAGATAACACAGGAGGAAACCTAGATGACCCTGGGTTGTGCGGTGACTTCTAGATAACAATACCAAAGGCACAATCCATGAAAGAAATGACTTTTAATCTGGAATTCATTAAAACATAAAAACTTCTCCTGCAAAAGACCATGTCAAGAGAATGAGAATGAGCTGAGCTATAGACTGAGAATGTATTTGCAAAATAAGACATATCTCCTCAAGGGCTGTTACTTAAAAATCAACATAAAAAACACAAACCATCCAGTTAAGAAATAGGTCTTAACAGATGCCTCATCAAAAAAGATGGCAATAGGGATGCCTGGGTGGTTCAGTCAGTTAAGCATCTGCCTTCAGGACAGGTCATGATCCTGGGATCCTGAAATTGAGTCCTACATCAGGCTCCTTGCTCAGCAGGGAACACGTTTCTTCCTCTGCTTGCCACCTCCACCCCCACCACTCCCACTTGTGTTCTCTCTCTCTCTCTCTCTCTCTGGCAAATAGATAAATAAAATCTTTAAAAAAGGAGAAGGAGAAGAAGATGACAGCAAATGAAAAATGTAAAGTTGTTCCATGCCATATATGTTAGGGAAATTAAAATAATACGACAAGATACCACGACATACCTGTTAGAATGGTCCGAATCTGAACTCTGTCAACTCCAGTCGCTGGTGAGAATGTGGAGCACCTGACATCCTCATGGCTGGTGGGAATACAACCGGATGTAGTCACTTTGGAAGACAATTTGGCACGTTCTATCAAAACTAAACATGCTCTTCCATATGATCCAGCAATTGCATTTCTTGGTATTTACCCAAAGAAATTGAAAACTTATGTTCACACAAAAACTCGCACACAGATGCTTATATCAACTTACCCATCATTGCCAAAACTCGGGGAGCAACCAAGATGTCCTGGAGTATATGAAGACAATGGAATAGTATTCAGCACTAAAGAGAGATGATCTATCAAGCCGTGAAAAAACGTGGACAAATTTAAATTACCATTACTAAGTGCAAGAAGCTGATCTCAAAAGGCCACATACTGTATGATTCCAAGAATCATACAGCCCAGAAAAAGCCAAAACTCTGGAGACAGTAAAAGATCAATGGTTGCCAGAGGTTAGGAATGGAAGGGAAAGAAAAATAGGCAGAGACTTTTTAGGGCAGTGAAACTACTCTGTGTGATATAATAATGATCGATACATGTCTTCATACATTTGTCCAAACCCATACATCAAGAATGAACCCTAGTGCAAACTGTGGGGTTTGGGTGATTATGATGTGTTCATCAGTTGTAACAAATGTGCCAGCCCTGGTGAAGGATGTTCATAATGGGGGAGACTGTGCATGGGTGGAGGCAAAGTATATGTGGGAAATCCCTATGAGTTCCCATCAATGTTGCTATCAGCCTAAAACGTCACTAAAATAATAAATTCCTTTGAAATAAATTCCTTTATTCATGTGTTCAACCTTATTTAATAAGGATTTATTAACTACCTACACATGACAAAGGACTATGATAAAATAAGACATGGTCCACTGCAGTTACAGATGGTAACTCAAACAAGAGAGGAAAAATCATCAATTCCCTCTCAACTGGCCATCCAATTGTGATGTTTTCCTGTCTCTAATGACAATTGCAATTGACAACAGAACTAGATTATTTTTCTGGGATGGGTGGTCCCTTTGACCACATTGGTATTTCAAACTCTCAAATCATCCCCCGTGCTACAATGAGACTGAAGTAGTAGGCAAACTCAGCATAATGAAAATTAGCTAGATTAATTGAATGCTAACTAGGAAATGTTTCTCAGCATTAACATTGATTAATATATTTAATCTTCACAGCTGCCATATGAGGAAGGGAATACTATTCTCCCATTCTATACATGAAGAAACTGAGGCTCAGAGCTGGTATGGTTGTTGAACATAGTGAAGCATCTGAGATTTTATGTTACCTACACGTTAAGAATGTGGGTTGTCACCGTTTCATGCATGCTGGTAGAAGTCATGAGATGTCCAGGTCAAAGATAAAGAATAGTCTTAAAATCACAGCTACAGTACTAGTCAGAGTATCAGCATTTCTTTTTTTTTTTTTTTAAGATTTTATTTATTTATTTGACAGACAGAGATCACAAGCAGGCAGAGAGGCAGGCAGAGAGAGAGGAAGGGAAGCAGGCTCCTTGCTGAGCAGAGAGCCCAATGCGGGGCTTGATTTCAGGACCCTGAGATCATGACCTGAGCCAAAGGCAGAGGCTTAACCCACTGAGTCACCCAGGCCCCAGAGTATCAGCATTTCTTATACCTGCTCTCAGTCTCAGTTCCCACAAGGTGACACACAGTGTGCCAAGTTACCCCGTCCTTGCAGTGAGTTGTACATGAAAGGACCCCCAGGCTAGGAAACCTGAATCTCTTATAATGGGCAGTAAGCCTACCAGGCTTTTCCTCGAGGGGATACCATCTCTATCTTCCACAACTGTTAGTCCAAAACAAAGAACACTCAGTATGTCGCCCGTATAATGGGCAGAAGCACAAGAAACTCATAAAGGACTTTCTCCCAACATAAGGCACTTACCCAAGGTCATAAGTGGTAAGACTTGGATTCTAAGTGGGGAGCCCCCAAGCCCATCCCACTAGACTCTACTTCCTCCCTTGGGTATCAGAGCATCAGAAGGATGTGGGTGGTTGAGTTGGTGGGGAAGTGCTTTGGCAGTCCAGAAGTCTAATCCACAGCAGGAAAGCTCTCTAAGGCCATGAAGTCTTGGGTCGTTTGTCTAAGTTAAAGCTCATTTCTGGAAGGAAAATAATCAGGGGCAAGGGTCAGCTGGTCAGAGAAGGAATCGGAAGTGAGTCAGAATATGAAGAAATAGAAATTGAGATGAGGGAACCTGAATGCAAGGTATTGGGAGCAAGAGTAGGTATCAGGGCAGAGCTGGATAAAAGCTTTCGCTGGAGTCCCTGATCCTGTGGCTCGTCCTGACCCGCCTGATTGGTGAGACGCTTACATCGCAAAGGTCAAGTCTGGCATGACCACTAGGAAGGAAGTATGTGGCTGTTTAAAGTTGAAAACATCCCTGCAGAGTACCTCAGAGTAGAAGATCAGCAGGCTTGGGAATTCAGGCCACAGACGGCCCCTCGCTGACCGCTCCCTCCCTCAGTGAAACCCCAGCCACTGGGACACTTGGTGGGGGCACATTTCAGGGGGTAGTTTCAATGGCAGAGGCTCCGTGTTTGACAAAGTTCTAATCTAGGTTAGGGCTCAATGCCGAGGGCTCTTTGGAGTAAAATCATCTCTTTATTAATGAGATCCAGCCCCATCTCTCTGATAGAAATGATGGGAAAAGCTGTCCCTTTGGTGCTATTCAAATGAACGGGAGAGAACAGTGGGTGTTTTTAAAACTCTCTCCCTATCATAGGAGGATGGAGCTCATTAGTGAGGGGAATGATTTTGCTGGGGAAAGGCTGTTATAATAAGAAAACATAACCTACTCAAGATGAACCAGATCCAAGTCAATTAGGCTGGGAAAAAAAAAAAAAAAAGGAGAGAGCAAGCGAGCTTCAAAAATACCACCTCTTTCCTTCCATTCATTTGAATAACAGCAAAGGGACATTTTGGTTTTTTAATCATTTTTTTTTTTACTTGAATCAGTCTGGATCTCATTAATATAGGAATGATCTCACTTAAAAGACTTAGTGTTAAACTCCTGTTCAACTGAGATTAACCAAATCAAACATGATTTGACCAAAAAAGAAAAGTCTAAAGTATTATACCTATTTCTAATACATTGCAATCTGCCTTTAAAAATAAAAAAGGATACACATGATATTTCTTATTCACCTTCTTTTGATGTATCTGGAATACATTTTCCTAGGTAAACTGGTATTGAAATTGCAGTGAAATGCGGTTAACCACATGAAGTTCCTGAAAAAGCATGGATTAAAATAATTTACATGTGTATGAGGAGGAGGGTCTGGTAGGCAATGTCAACTGGGGAGGAAACACATCTTCCACGGGGGATATATTTCCCTAGGATCTTCAAGGGGTTCTCACTGAATTCATCTCACTGGGCTGCAATGTCTGTATGTTTGCAGGTAAGCGTACTTATTTTGAAGGCTCCTCAATCTCGGTGCTATGGACTTTGGGGACCCAAATGTGTGGAGTCCTTTGTTCTGGGGTTGTCCTGTGCATTAGTGATGATTTAGTGGCTTCCTTGGCCTCCATCCAAGATACCAATAGCCTTGTCCCACCTAAGTATGACAGCCAGAAATGTCTCCAGACATTGCCTGATGCCCCATTGGGGCAAAACCACATTTCCCCCAATGCTACCCATTCATTTAAGGTAATTCTGGCAGGAAAGCGATAGGAAGAGCAGTATATATAATAATACTCACACTTAGGGTGAATTTATCATCCTGGCTTTGTTCCAAAAGTTTCTCTTGAGCACATTTATCTCCCTCCTTGTCCCAACCCGTACGCTGCCCCAGTGTGCTCTCTCCCCTCACCCCATGGTGATAGAACGAAAGGACTCTTTCCACCTTGCCGTGGTTAGGGAGCTCTCAGTGAGGGGTGGGATGCAGCCTGAGGTCACATTCTCTGGAAGAAAACCACGTGTAGCAAAGAATGGAGCCCTCGAAACCACCATAACACAATTTTATTCTCAGCTTTGTTATTTCTTAGGTAAAGTGTTGGAAAATGTTCAACATTTTTGATAGTAAATGAGAATGCTGGCAGACACGTAGCCACAGCAGAGAGATGGACAGGGGAAGAAGGACAAAGAGCCTGGTTTCCTCCCTCTTCCTGCCTCTAGTTCTCTTGCTTGCGTCCTGATAGCCACACCCAGGCAGAAGCCAGCCGACAGGGCAGGCGGTGGACAGGTGAGCCCTCCGGGAGGATCAGCCAAGTAGGCCAGCGTGAGGGGTGAGTCTGGGATTGAATGGAGTGAGGGCAGGCATCCATTCCCGACAGCATGGGTAAACTCATTATATGCTAATTGCTTCTTTTTACGGTGGTCCCCTGGTTTTTCTGAGTTAGAATCCACTGTTGACAATTGAGTAAAATATATCTGGAACTAACCTTGGCAGTCACTAACATTATTTCTCACTGGCCTAAGCCATCCTGAACCAGAACCAGATTCAAGAGAGTCTCCTCTCACGTTCCTATAGAAAGAGCTGTCTATAGTGGGGAAGGAGTCTTCCCCGCGTGAGGCTCTAGGACAGGGGTTAGCTAACTTTCTCTGTTCAGGGAAAGTTAGCAAATATTTTATACCTCCAAAGCTATACGTGTCTGTGGGGGGTAGACTCAGTTCTACTGTTGCAATTTGAAAGCTGCTATAGACAATCTATAAATGAATGACTAGAGCTGTATTCCAATAAAACTTTATTTATACAAGCAGCAGTGTGGGCTTGGCCCACAGGCTGTAGTTCGCCAGCCCCTACGTGTAGGGCTAAACAATGTGTCCCCATCTCTCCAAGGACAGTAGTTCTATTGAACTGCCCTCTGTGCAGGAATTCATTAGTTTGTAGCCTTATTTGGGGCGGGGGGGGGGACATTTGAAGTAATGAAACATTGTTTTAAAAGATTTTATTTATTCATTTCACAGAGAAAGAGAGAGAGAGAGAGCATGGCTGGAGGAGGAACAGAGGCAGAGGGAGAGAGACAAGCAGACTCCTCAGGGAGTGTGGAGCCTGACACAGGACTCAGTCCCAGGAACCTGAGATCACGATCTGAGCGGAAACCAAGAGTCTGAAGCTTAGCAGGCTGAGCCACCCAGGCATTCCTGAAGCACTTTTTTGTCTCATGATTCATGTTTAACGTAAACATAAGAGTTATATTATTCACACTTAAAAATATACCACTGACCAGGAGATTATTAAAAATTATTTGAAGTGAGAGACAGACCTCATTGCAAAGGAAGAAAATAATTTTCCACAGGGTCCGTGTTTCTTCTGTTGCAGAAAAGCACATCAGTTTCCTTGGCAAATTCACAGCTCAGCTTTGTCCCTCCCTTAGTATTCATGCACGCTCCTAATGGATTCACAATTGCAAATCAGCCCCGTACCAGAGCGGGGGATGTTTTAGACTGTGTTTATTATGTCTCTGGTGTGCCTGCACACACGTGCGATGATCACCGTTTCTTCTCCCAGAACAATTAGCCGTGGGCCGGCCTCCCATTGTTGGTATTAGTGTAGGATCTCTGATGTGGAGAAGGAAACCGGCTCGCTTCTCACTCTCCATTCACAGTATCCCTTGTCTTTGCAGCGAGGAAGCAGCTTTCTCTCATGGGCATACACGAGGTGCAGGGTTCATTTACGTCTGTCTCCACTCAGGACGTTGAAGGAAATCTGACACACGCTTGCACCGTGCACCAGCTGGTCTGAAAAGGTAAGAGGAGTCCACAGACACGCCTGGGTTATGCACGTCCTGTGTCCTATTCTTACTTTGTGCAGCCCCTGCTGGCTCCCAGCTCTAGGGAGCCTCTCCTTCCTGCCCTCAGGTCTTCTGTGGGGCCCATCTCAGCTTCCCCTCCAGGACACAAGTCTGGGTGGCCTCTCCGATGCTGCCTTACTCAGACAGGGCAACAGTTTGGAGATTGCTGCTGGGAGTTCGGGCTTTGGCCAGATCCCGGTGTGCCCTGAGGCTCTGCACTGGCTCACTGTGCTCCTCGAGGCCAGTCTCTGAGCCTTCGTGCATGTTTCCTCATCGTCAGAATGGAAGTGATGATGACACGTGTGAACGGAATTGTATCCTCCTCAAACATTTATAAGTTAAAGTCCTAAACCCCAGAACCTCAGAATGTAAGGTCCTGGAGACAGGACCTTTCAAGAGGTTACTGGATGAAAATGAGGCCATTAGGGCAGACTCTAATTCAGTACGGACAGGGGGAGCCTGGGTGGTGCAGTCAGTTAAGCGTCTGCCTTGGGCTCAGGTCATGATCCCAGGGTCCTGGGATGAAGCCCTACATCCAGCTCCCTGCTCAGCAGGAGGCCTGCTTCTCCCTCTGCCTCTCCAGCTGCTTGTGGTCTCTATCTCTGTCTTTCAAATAAATAAATATAATTTCTTTAAAACGTGTTAAAAAAAATGTTAACGAGTGAAATATGTGGAGCATAAGGAATAACACGGAGGACATTGGGGAGATGGAGAGGAGAAGTGAGTTGGGGGAAATCGGAGGGGGAGACGAAGCATGAAAGACTGTGGATTCTGAGAAACAAACTGAGGGTTTTGGAGGGGAGGGAGGGGGGAGTTGGATGAGCCTGGTGGTGAGTATTAAGGAGGGCACATATTGTAGGGAGCACTGGGTGGGGTGCATGAACAAGGAATCTTAGAACACTGAAAAAAATAAAATAATCTTACAAAAAAAAGTAAATAAAAATAAAGATATTGTTGAACTGTTAAAAAAAAATGTTAATGCAGTATGGCAGGTGTGCTTCTAAGAAGAGATTAGGACTCAGGCACACACAAAGGGACGGCCCTGTGAGCACACAGGAAGGAGGCTGCCATCTACAAGCCAAGGAGAGAGGCCTCGGGAGAAACCAACCCTGCTGACACCTTGATGTCAGACCTCCAGCCTCTAGGACTGTGAGGAAGAGGAATTCCTGTTCTCTAAGCTGCCCCATCTGGGTGCTTTACCAGGGGCAGCCCTAGTGAACTAATGCGACACCCAGCTTACCGGACTGTCCTAAAGACCATCCGTGGGTAGCGCGGACACTGTGCGCACCGGTTTTTCTTTTGTCTGATCTTCCCATTGATGGTACTTCCACCGTTTGAGAACATACCACAGATGTGAGTCTTAGTGGGAAACAGGACCCAGCAGAGTGGTCACCCCCTTTCTGGTAACGGCCTCCAGGAAGAGCACCCTCACTTCTGGCAATGTGGCCTTCCGATGTGAGCAGATTCCTCTGTCCGGGTTCCTTATTCACGCAAAGGACACTGACATCCTGTACCTCTCTGCCACTGTGCAGTTAGCCTTCAGCAAGTTCTAGAAGTTCTAAAACAAGTGAGATGGCTGGACGTAACATAGGTGCGCCTGAGTTTACTTTCTTGAGGCTGAAGGAGGCCTGTGTTGACCTGATCATCCCATGATAGGATGTCAGAGGCCTCCAGCTCTCTCCGTCACCGCTGAGGGCTGCAGCTTTCCCTGCTAAAGCCTCCCCTGGAGCCTGGGTCCCAGCGCTCAACCCTTCACGCTCGCAGACAACTATTTTGGTGGTTTTTTTGCACTTACGTGCCAGACCTCACAAGGTAGATCAAGATAGAAAAGATATTCTTTAATTAGGTTACTATCTTATTTATGTTGCTTTCACCCCCTGGTCATGTCTAACAGAGGTTCTATTTACAATCTTGCCAAATACCACAGAATCAATCAACAGGACCTACATTTACTTTTCCAGAAGATGCTATTTGAAGGAGATTTTAAGTTAGAAAGTCTGTGTTCGCATTTCCTGGCTGGCAGGCTCCCTCCCTCAGTTCAGTCTCTCCAGACAGGCCGACCCTCCGCAAGAGTATCAGCTTACACAAGCTTCCCTGAGGTTGGCGGATGTTACTTTCTCTGCCCCCTCTGCACAGATTAATAGTCAAAAAAAAAAAAAAAAAAAAAAAAAAGGAGGAGCCCTGCACCAGGGAAAATAACTGAGCTAGAAGTCAGAGGACTCATTCTTGCAAAACTACAGCCATGTGTCCCAGAGCTGACGATGCCCGAGCGTGAAGGCCCTACTAAGTGTCAGGCACTGTGAAACCCTTCTCAATGCCTACCTTTCAGCACAAAACCACCTCGTGGGACTATATGGCAGTCTGCTCTGCTGTCAAGCATATTCCTGCAGCAGGAACTTGCTTCCATCCTATACGTAAATAGGGAAACGCATCTGCGTAATGCAGAATGGGGGTCTGGTTCATATGAGATTTTTTCCCTCCTGTGTATTACATTTCACACCACTAAGTGGATCCCAGCAAGCTGGCAAAGGAAACAGGCCTGCGTCCTCGAGATCTGTTCTCCCCACTCTTCTTTCTCGTGGCTCAGTATCTCTACCTGCCCTTTCTTGAGAGTGCTTGTTTGTGGTCCCCCAGACCGGACACATTTTGCCCTCCATCTTATTCTCAACTCCCTCTTCCACCAGGAACTTCTACCTTCTCTTATAGGTAAAGAGTTATGGGCTTTTTGATGGCATGTTTTTCCCTATTAGAATTTAGCACGCCTTTTGTAAAGGACATCAACACTGATACTCATCTATTTTTAGGGGTCTGGTTGCAAACGTGCATACCTTTTGAGTTGTTAGCTCTTCAGGCTATTCCTGCCATAAACCCTGTTATTTTTAGTGTGTGATTTTGCAGAAGGCAAAGTTTTTCCAAAGCATGTATATCACATTATAGCAGGAAGCTATTTGAGGGATGAGGAAGCTGATGTGTGCAGAAGTCAGGGAACGTTCACAAAGCCCCATGGCTGGGAAATGGATGGGCTTGATTTCGGCCAGGTACCTCGGCCTGCTTTGTAGCTCTTGGAAGGAGTCCCTGGTGGATGTGCTTGTTCTTTCCGCCCTATGTCCTCAGGTTGGAAGGCGTGGGACTTGGGAAACTGTACTCAGTGGCTTCAATCTTCCTGGGGCCCCAAACCAAATTGTAGAAGAAAACAAAGGATATTACAAATATTTTCATAGAAAAATCAATAAAACAAAAATTAAGTGATAGCGCATATCACACCTTTCCTCTTCCTAGGTGTTGAATTTACTAGAAACAATGTAGAAAAATGTGCTGTGAGTAGAACCTGGCACATAATAGATGCACAATAAAATGGTAACTAATGTTTGGATCTAAGGAACGCTACTGATATTTAATGCTTGGAACATAAGGGAAATAAACATCATTAGTCAGATTCCCCCGCATTCTGTCTTGGCTTATCCAGTGAAAACTACCTCCCACAATACAGATTTCTTTATTTTAAGACTAAAAATGATCAATATAAACGTCCCCTGAATGCTGTGACCTTGGTTTTTGGAGGAAACAAAATAACCTCAGGACACATGGGACCCCTTAAATCAAGGGCCTTTTTTGTGTGTCTTAAAGAAAATTGTTGTGTTAATCATATAATTTAAATGTGCCTATTTCTACACCGTGTATATAAATGAAATCACAGTCTTTTCTCCTATATCTTGTTCCTTAGGCCTCGTTCATTAAGCGAAAGGAGCATCTCAAAGAGAATGGATGTGTCCCTCAAGATTTTGGTCCAGTGAGAAGTGGGACTTCTGGGTATAAGGACTTAGGTCAGCAGGCAGACACTCTTCTTGCTTGTTGGGTCCAAATTCTGGCTTCACCTTTGTGCCAGATTCTTCACTCTGGGCAGGTGACTTCCCATCCTTCCTCAAAGACTCAGTTTCCCTCTCTCCACACAGAGGATCTGGTCTCCACTCTGTGACATTCTTTGTGGATTAGGTGAGTAACAGGATGGGACTGTGTTCCTTTCTTTAAAGGGCCACTAATAATAAGGACACGAACAACCCTTGTTTGCCATGACCTGTCCATGGCCGTGGGACTGTGTGGCATGGTTTATGAGCATCGTGACATCAAATCTCTCACCTTTGGAGGGTACACACCGGAAGGGAGTGCCATCACCTGTTTCCGTGTCCATGCCAAAATTAATGCTCTCATCACAATAGACTCCTTGAGCAGAAACAAGTGGACACCTGCCATATAACAGAGATGGCCGAGGGGTCCCAGTGGGGAGAGGGTGCCACTGATGGAGATGCCAGCATCTCCCGGCACCCCGTTCCCCGGGAAGAAGGATACAGCTAATCTCGCTTGTTCCAGCAACTCAAGGTGGCGGGGGAAATCCACCTGAAATGCAGTGCTGGCACCAAGACAAATGCCCCAAATCAACTGAAACAGTGAGGACAGTCTGCTCCCTTCCCTACATACACTGCAGTGTTCTCTGAAGACAGATTCTCATCGGAAAGGCTGGGGTTAATAAATACTTTCAGAATCACTGTGAGGATTTATTGGAAAATGCACATGGAACATCCCAAACCACGCACTGAGTGTCCTAAAGTGGTGGTTGTGGGCAGGGAGACCTGGTCCAGGCTGCTCATCTCGACTGCCAGACACCTCCCTCCCCTTCCCAACTCCCTGCTCTGCTCATTCGGGGGGTCCTTTGTCGGCTCAGAGTGGGCTGGGCCCTGGGCTGCTCTCCCGCCCTCTCAGACCCCACGACTCACTCCATGAGAACCAAACAGTGTGCCGGAACATCTATTCCTGCTTAACAGATGATAATTGCTCCGTTTATTGGTAGCCTACTATGAGCTGGGAATTTTAGAGGTGACGTAAGATTAAATTCTCCTAAGCAATGCCAGAAAGAAGACATTATCATCCCCATTCCACAGGTAAGAAAATCAAGGCTCAGAGACAAAGCCAATGTTAAGGCTGAGGTAAAAAATGCATCCTTTATTCACTCTTTATTCAATGCCCATTAGTAGGTACGGACTACATGCCAGCAATTCTTCTAGGTGTAAGGGGGTTTTCAGCTCTCACCTTAGTTGTGCTCATAACCCAGTGCACTGGCCTTTGATGTCCTTACAGCTCTCCAGTGGCTGAGCAGTGGTGGGGTTAACAGGCTCTGCCTCCCACGTGTCATGTTTGCCTCCAGCATTCACTGCCCGGACAGCCAGGAACTTCTCCCAGAGGAGCCCTCTCTAATAGAGGAGTACCAGCCTTTGATTTAATCCAGAGGTTTATGAAATATTAGACTTGGAAGGAGACTTAGAAGTAACTTAATCCATTGTTTAGTTTTGGTTCTCTCAAACTGTCCTGCTCTGAACCATCAGGGTTTCACGGAGGCCCTCAGGGATCCCAAGGGTAAGTATGGTGGCAGTGCAACCAAGTAGGGGGTTGGGCCATTGAGCAACAGTGCCCAAGACATGCCCCACCTGCACGTCCTGTGTTTCAAGGAGCAGAGTCCTGACCTTTTGTGGTCCCAGGGCTAGACTTTCATGGTTGTTGTCTTTTAAACAAGCCTACCTATTCCTCACCAATAATAATAATGATAATAATAATAAAATAAAAGACAAAAATTTGACATCCCCTGATCTCTCCACCCTTTGTTCTACTGATGCTACAGTCCAGGCCAGAGTTCCTAAGTGCCCTGACCCACGCTGCACACTGTGTTACTGCTCCAACAGAAATATTTCCACTGCAAAGCATGATTCAAACCAATGTAAGCTTCAGGAGTGATTTCCAGCCCTCAAGTCATGCGACAGAACACAGAGAAGCCTTCCCTGGACCCAGAGAGCTGAGACTTCTTCTGGGCTGTCTTTCTCTTGGCCTGTTGCAATAATTATTTGGCACAGAGGGAGGCACAAGGACAATAGACTCCATGCAATGGATGAGGTGGAGACATATCGCCTGTGATGTCTTTCTTTTCCCTGGGAAAGATCAGAAACACCTGGAAAGTTCAACTATAGATCCAGAGGCTCAGTATTATTCCATTTCTTGTCCACTGGCCCTCCAATCCACACCAGGTGTTATTCCAGGCACCAAATGAGCCTCCCAAGGTTTTGGTTCTCAAGGATCTCAGTGTCTTCTGGAGGATCCAGCTTGTCAATGAAGACAAAGCAGAGGTTTACTCTTGAAGGGAGCTGGCAGCTCTTTCCAGAGAGCAAGCCCCGTAGGTGGGTTTTCATGTTAGAATAAAGTGAGGATAGTAAAACATACAACATAAATTTTGGGGTTCTTTATTAGATATATGAAGTTGACCCATCTTTGCATTTGCACATTTGATTTAGGAATTGCAAAAACACAAGGATTGAACAGTTCACCCGCCAATCTGCTTTTAGGTTCGTTCCATATGGATGACCAAAGTTCAGGACTCACAATTTTTAGTGTCAAGGCCTGAAATGTTTTCATTAGTTGTGAGTCTGATGCACGCATGATCTCAGTCTCTCAGGAGTTAGTAGAACCGAGAAGAGGCAAGTGTCTTCTCCAGCCCAAATATTCCCTGGAGAAGCTGAGATTCTGTCCCAGGGAGCTGAGTCCCAGGATGACTGAATTTATCATCTGTTCCCATAAGAATCCAAGTGCCTCATCATCTCGAGTCAACCTTCTTGTGCTCCTTTTAAGTTTCACTTTAAATAAACATTCTATCATGAAAAAGTGTTGATTCCCTGTTTCTGGGGGTTGCCAGAAGACGCAAAGGAGGGGAAGTAGAGCTTGTTGTTGAAGGCACAGAAAGTCACGGTTGTACCAGAGAAGCGAGTTCCAGAGATCTGGTGTAGAGCACTGCGCCTGTAGTTAGGGACCCAGTGCTGTGCACTTAAAAACTTGCAAGGGGGGTAGATCTCACATTAAGTGTTTTTACCACCAGGAAGGAAAGAAGGAAGAAGGAAAGAAAGGAGAGAAATAAAAAGAGAGAAAGAGAGAGAGACAGAGGAGGAGGAGGAGAGGAAGGAAGGAAAGAGAGAGAAAAAGAGAAAGAAAGAGGAAGGAAGGAAGGAATGAGGGCTGAAGGACAGAGGGAGAGAGGAAGAAGACAAGCCAGGAAGGAAGGGAGGAAGGAAAACAAGTCTTTGGGAGCTGACGGATATGTTTATTGCCTTGATTGTGGTGATGACATCATGGGTGTATGCATGTGTCCAAACTCTTCAAAATGTGTATATTAAATACGTGCGACTTTTAAATATGAAGTGTATCTCGATAAAACTGAAAACTATTTTCAGTTTTGAGATTTCTAAATTAGCTGTTTGTTCCCTCACCGCATTTGACTTGGCATTCAATAATATTTGAGTGATTTCCAAACACCAGCACTGGGGCCTCGTTACTTCTAAAGTCCCGACACCTTCTCTGGGAGAAAGAGTGTCCATTCCTTTAACAGATGTGGAGACTGGGGCTCACAAAGGCAATGCCTTGTCTTGATGAGTCCCAGTATAACAAAATCATAAATCTTTGATTTGGAAGTTCATGTCCATGCCACTCTCCACACACACACACACACACACACACACACACACACACACACACTGCGAGATTAGGAAGTAGTATTTTGGATGGAATTTGTAGAATCCTTTAATGGGTACATGAAAGGTGACAGGTATGTAGAGGGATGAGGATCAGAATATTCTTAAAAATAAGCATTAGTTGCATTACTGTAAGCCTTGGGGTATGGGATTTCTAATTGCAAACAGTGATACCCTGGGCAGACAGGGGGGGAGGAGGACACAGCTCTCAGAAACATTAGGAAAGAAGGAACAAGGAAAACTCTCCACAATTTTTCTTCTCTAAGGAGAGTTTACTCTTGACCCCATAATGTAGAACCTTCTAGGGAGACATTCTCTGGCTCCACGTAATGTGAGCAGCCATGCTTTTCTCAAGAAGTCTCTCTCTCGCTCTTTTTTTTTTTTTTTTTAAGATTTTATTTATTTATTTGACAGAGAGAGAGATCACAAGTAGGCAGAGAGAGGGGGGGAAGCAGGCTCCCTGCTAAGCAGAGAGCCCAATGTGGGACTCGATCCCAGGACCCTGAAATGATGATCTGAGTCAAAGGCAGAGGCTTATCTCACTGAGCCACCCAGGCACCCCAACAAGTCTCTTAAAGACAGATGTCTTGAACAATATCACCGGCACAATGTGAGGAACAAGGCAATGCTATTCAAAGTTCATGGATGCTCAAGTCTCAGAGGGGGAGACACGTGGCATTCAGATGCAGCACAGACAAAAGTACCACCTGCTCAAGTCACCCATCTTAAGAAAGATTGCGTATGTGTGTGAAGTCTTATTTACTGTTTGTCACAAGACCGACAGAGGGTCCTTTGCCAAGTGACATTCTCTATATCAGAGGGTACTTCCCATCTCTCATTAAGTCAAGCCTCAAATATAATTTCTACTAGAAAGCCTTCACTGGCTCCTGAAGTTGGGTTACATCTCTGTCTTAGATGTTCCTGTATCACTCTGTTCTCCTCTCCCCCACCCCATCATGGGACTTGGCACAATGTAACATAATACCCTGTTTTCTAGTCTCTGTAATACTGGTTCAGCTGCCCATCAGGAACCTTTAGGCTCAACTGAGGACTAAAATCATGTGCCATATTTAAGATGGCATCCCCACGAATCTCCACAGTGTATGTAGTAAAGCTAAGCAACTTACACTTTGTATCAAATAAATGGATGAACAAATGAATGAATGAATCAGCTCAGGTGTACATGGTGAGCTCAACTGTTTCAGCAACATTAGGGATGGACTTGGCTAAAAGGGACATGGTGAAGAATACAATATTTTCATTAACCACGCATTACCATGTGGACACCGGGCCAGAAGGGATCGCGTGCAGCCAGCCCTTACTGGGCCGGGGCGCATCTGCGCTGCAGCTCCCTCACCCCATGCGGGGTAACCTGGATGGATTATGACCCCGTTGCAGCCTGGGTGGTAAGCTACTTGTTGACACCCAGTTCTCTGACTCACATCCCCATCCTCCTGCAGGTGTTTCCTGGGATCGCCACCCAACCAAACTGTGTTTGTCTATGAACATGTTTCCCTGTAAGCACAGGAGAAAGGAGAGTAGATGGCACTGGTTGTGCGGGGCCCTACTCCAGGACTGAAAGCCTCTACTTGTACTGAGAGCTGAAAAGCAACTGAAAGGAAGACACGGTGACAGGCACCCTGTACCAAGATGGCGCTGGCCCCTGTGTGGAGTGGATGGGGTGAACGTGGGCGAGGGAGATGACCTGGGTGGGAAACTGGGGAAATAAGCCGGGGAACACACCGTCTGGGCCGGTACTTCCAAGGGAGGCTTTATTCATCCTCTCCTCAATGATATGCGCACGTGTGTGCGCGCGCACACACACACACCCCTACACATACACACAGTTAAATCAGATCTTACTAGGGAAGATGCGAGCTCTTGACCATGATGCTGAACACACAGGGACCCAGACCCTTCTTGAACATGGAGGCATAGTTCCTGTATCTCAGAAGTGATGTGGCCCCACATTTCATTATCTGGAGAGAGATGATTGATTCCAGTCTCATCTGGAGTAAGCACACGGCAGGTAAATTCAGCTCCTCTCTCCCTGCTCCTAACTTATAGTCATTCTCAGTCCTTCTCTGAAAAAAAGTGGGACTTTTGAAAATGAATAATTGGAAAAATAGGCAGAATGTGTATAAATTGCCAAGTGCTTCCCTGGAGGACCAGGACAAGCGCTCATTCATGCTGCCCATGCATAAATCACATCTATATGGTGATGTCTGTCCTTGGCTTGTGGACTCTGAACACCAACTAGTGAAGCCACAGGACGATCCAGGGAAATGCAGAAGCACGATCAACAGAAACCTAATGAACTTCTTCGTATGAACTTGCCTGCCTCCCTCATAAGGCCTTGGAACTCAAAGGAGAAAAACATGCAGTATCAATTTACTACTCCTGATACTAATCAGACAGAGCAGGCTTCAGCTTCTAAAAATCAAGCCATGACGAGCTCTTCCAAGAACAGCTGAAGATTGGACATGGACATTCCTCCAAGTACACACATGCCCCCTTGGCCACCTGCCCAAATTTGACACCAGATCTTTCCTTGAAGAGAGTTTCATACCTTGGCAACACTGGTTCTTTCTTCCTCAGGCACCTGCTTATAATAGGATGAGTACAAGATGAGGGGACATTTATGTGAAGTCTGCCTTATCCTGGTCAACCACATTGATGTTTTTAACCTTCAAAACAGTCCAACTATTCACAGAATACAAATCTGAGAATTTGAAAGGTTAACTCAGTAGCTTAGGCCTAGACAACAACCAAGGCACAATGAAGCACTGTCCATTTCCAAACCTATTCAACCAGGCCCTCTGTGATGGCACAGAGAATGTATCTGGGAGGTCCTTGCTTTATGTCTTATTGAAATGTTCTTTCAAATGTGTTTTTTGAAAGGAACCAGGTTAGCCTCTATCATTGGTCAAGCCAACCAATTTACTCTCAGCAGCAATCACAAAATCTGAATTAGGCTTTTGGTGGATCTGAACTTGAATTCCACATTTTGGTGAGAATGCCTGGGTTGCATTCTCACCAAATACAAAGAGAAGAAAACTACCTCTACAAGTTTGTACACACGTGCACATACACACACACACATACAGGATAATGGACACTTAGAGAATCAAGGACAAAAAGTATAGAATGGCCGTATGGGAAACTGGAAACAGAAGTAGGGATATTGCTGGAAGCCCAGCAGGCTCCCCTTCCTGACTTGGCTCCACTAAACGAATATGACCATCCATCTCTTTCTCTTCAGTTCAACGTTCAGGCAAGTGCATGACACACAGAACAGCAGGGAAACCCCCAAGCTACAAGTTTCTTATTTACTTAGTCTCTACCCCCAGTATGGAGTCCAACATGGAGCTTGAACTCATGACCCTGAGAGCAAGACCTGAGCTGAGATTAAGAGTCTGATGTTTAACAGAATGGCATTCCAACATGTTTCAATCTAAACGACCAGCCCTAAGCAGTGTTTCTCAATCTCCCCCAACTTAGCACTCTTTGCCTGTAGACGGTAGGCTCCGATTTCAAGGCAGATGGTTTCTAAAGCACATCAATACCATCCTCTATACTCCAAATACATGGAAATATTAGATGACACATATGCATTATTTGACAAGTGTTTTTCTGAGCTCCAAAGACAGAAGGGAATGATGCAGGGGACAGAAATGAAGAAGAAACCCAGAATCTTGAGCTTATGGTCTAAACTGGAGAATCTGGAGCAGAACTCAGCTATACAGGCTAGCTTACTAGACAGCACAGCACCTCTAGATACAAGAATATAAGGCACAAACCCCAAAGTAGCAGAAGACAGTCAACATACAGTAAAGAATTGCCACTTCTGTAAAGTGACAGTAGACTATCTCAACCCATTAGCCAATAGTTTGCTGCCTATTCCAAGCCATGATGAAAACAGCAACTTATGAGAGATGAGAACCCCATAGATACATACCAGGGAGTACAGAATTCAAATAGAACAACCCAAGGAATACAGAAACCAAACTCAGGGTCCCCCAAATTGATTCATAGCCAGTGAACTCTGCAGGTCCAATCATAGACAAACCCAAATTTCCCAAAAGACACAACTCCACACCTCAGGCTATGCAGGGAAAAGAATGTCCACTGAAGACAATACCCTTGAAAATGACTAGAATACAAGAATTACAAAATATACAACACCACAAATAACAGCCTACAAATTAAAAAAAAAAAAATGGGAGAATTTAGCCCTATGGAACCATGTAAAGTTATAAAATTCTAAAAGGTACTTATAATAAAAATATTTAATATAGTCAAAGATATCAAGGATCACTATCCATAAAGGAAGACGTAATCAAGGAAAACATGCAGGGGAAAACCAATTAGAAAGCCTAGACATCAAAAATACAATCTTATTGAAAAATTTATTTTTAATTTTAAAAACTGAGTAAAATAGGAGGCTCAACACAGAAAATGAGAGAATCCGTAAATTGGAAAATAGAGGAATGCCGAAAGTATGTCTTTTAGAAGGATTAAGAGGGAGAAAATATGAAAAACAAGTTTAAAAGTGGAGAAGCTCAAACTCCTCTATTTGAAGACCTAGGTGGAAAGAAAAGAGTACTGTGGAAAAGCAATTTCTGGAGTATATCTAGAAATGAACATGAGCCATGATTTATTTCCACAATTTATTTAGAAGGGTTGGAGTCAATAGGTACGTCATATTTTCCTCTTATATTTTCCGTCGACTCTGCCTGGACTTTAAGAGAAGCCCAGAGGTCCACCACCATCTCGTGACTCTGACTCTGAAGGGACCTTTAGGCCACTGAAACAGAAACAGAGCTGGAGGCTAGGTCCCTGAGTATGTTATGGGAGCTAACCCACAAGCCACGGTCGGCCTGATCCTGAATTTATTGTTGAATGAGAAAATTAATTCAGCCCTGTTTAGTCCAAGCCACTGTTTTGAGGGACACTCTATTACTCATAGTTGGCACTATTTTTATCAGATTCAGAAACTAGATTTTCGGGTATTTTAAGACTCAGAGAATTCTAGCCATGATCTTCATTGAAAGAGTCACTATAGGAGGGCACCTGGGTGGCTCAGTGGGTTAAGCCGCTGCCTTCGGCTCAGGTCATGATCTCAGGGTCCTGGGATCAAGCCTCGCATCGGGCTCTCTGCTCAGTGGGGAGCCTGCTTCCCCCCCTCCTCTGCCTGCCTCTCTGCCTACTTGTGATCTGTTTCTGTCAAATAAATAAATAAAAATCTTTAAAAAAAAAAAAAAGTCACTATAGGAGATACCTTAGTAAGAAAATTAAGTCACAAGAAATAGGAAGAAAGAAATAATGATTATTAAACACACTGATAACACCTATTGGAAATGATAAATCAGAATTGCTTTTGTATGATAATAATTTATATTTATAAGTGTATAATAATATAATAATAATAATATATATAATATTATTACTGTTAATCATTTGGGCATAAAAATGGGTTAGAATTGAAATACTAGATAATAACTGGGATTTGGGGGAATGAGTAGGATTCACAGTGAGTTAAAAGATTTTAAACTCTTCATCTTGTTTGGAGGAAGAATAGAGATCCTGATTTGCTTTGAACTTTGTTCAAAGATATAATTTCAAAATGTAAGCGTAACTGCAGCAGAAGTGTCAGTGTTCTCCTTCTGTCCCTTCTCATTCTTGACTATGACCCTACACACCTGCAGAGATCCAGTCAGGTGTGCACACCTGGTTCATACAGCACTTGCCAGAGAGCAGACTACAGGGTAAAACCATGGTATCAGGGGCCCCCTCCTGAGATGGCCATGGAGTCAGTGACTTGCAAAGAAGACGGTGACGGTGCAGCCAACAGCTCTGAAGATGACCTTCATTCATCTGTGACCACAGGCAGTGAAATTGTCTATCATTGAAATTTTGCATGATTCTGGATGAGTCACATCACTTCTCTAAATCTTATCCCTCTCCCTTAAGCAATAGGGTTAACTAACACCACATTTCCCATTTGTAGAGTTGGCTTCTAAATGCAGTGATGAATGTAAACACTCTTTACAAAGAGGGACTGGGCAAACTTTATGCGGTATTGTTTTTTATACTCCAGTGCTCTTTGGGAATCTTTTTCCATTCCAGAAATGAGACTTTCTTCCAGAATAAAAACCAAGTGTTAACCTTTGTACAGAATTTGGCACTTCTCTCTTGAGTGTCATGTATGATACTTAAATAGACGCTCAATGAACTTTGGTGCAGCCATCCACATTTGTGATAATAGAGGGAAATAACTGACGGGGAATTGCTGGCTTCCTCCAAAGGAGAAAGAAAACTCAAGACCTTCTGAGGAGGAGAATCATCTGCTTCAGGCAGTGGGCGTGAATCAGAGGGAAAATGCAGGAAGCCCAGCTCCTGGCCAAGCAAGCGTTGGATGTGGCTGTGGCTGGCATGCTGGCCCATGGTCTTGTGTCCTATGAGAAGAGGCACAGGGGAGCTTTCCTCTTCCTCTTTATTTTTTCTGCTGACACATCCCTTATTTAAAGTGACATAAATTTTACTCACTGTTTTTTAAGAACGATTGTCTAAAAAAACCCAGCTTGTTTTACTTTTTGTACTTTGAATCCTCCTAATTCTCTCTTGGCTTGGAGCGCCTTCTGGAACAGAAGAGGTGTCAGGCAGTGGCTCCTGCTGGTACTGCCTGAGTCTGCCACGGCAGCTGAATCTCTGAGCCTCCCAGGGAACCTTCCAGAAGGGTCCCTTTGTGTCACCCAGCCAGCAGCCTCCGTCAGCTCCCTGAACCCCTGGCTCCTGCTTTTGTGACTTTCCACCACAAGAACTTCAGTCTCTTCTCCCTGTGTGAGTTTGTCCAAGGCTCTCTGCTCCCCGTTACCATTCTTCCCCATGTGAGACTTTGCCAGGACTTTGCTGTTTCCTCCCTGACTCGGCTTCTCTTTCACAAGTTGGATCAGTGACTCAGTGTTTATCTCCCAGCTCCTCTGACAGAAAATGCTCATTGTTGCCACCCAATCTTTACAACAGCAACTCAAGGAGATGAGGGTCACACAGATTGGGCAGGAGTTCTGTATCACCTTTCTTGCATGTTGATCATTCTAAACCTCCACACGTCTGTCAACTGCATCATTCATGTTTCAGAAGTGAACATGAGGGTGCCCTTTAAATGACAGGACCAGATTTCTAGCAAGTCCAGCCCCCAAATTCCCAGATGATTGGTTTTCTCATGCCTCTCTTTGCGTGGATTTTCTCTTTTCACCTGGGTAATGAAAACCTCAACCAATAGCCAACTCTAAGCTCATGGTTCCTCCCTGCCAGGATTTCTCATAAACACTCTGTGTGCTAACTCACTTAACCCCGCTGAGCAGGGAGCCTGATGCAGGGCTTGATCCCAGGACCCGGGATCATGACCTGAGCCAAAGGCAGAGGCTTTAACCTACTGAGCCACCCAGGCGCCCCATTATTAAATTCATTTTAAATGAGCCTGCACATGGGGTAATGAGAAACAACAAAACATCAGGTCCTCTCTATGTGACAACAACCACCTACTTCTTTACAGTGCTCTAGTAAGCTACGTTCATCGTAGCCCCTCTCAAATCTGTAAGTTCCCAGAGGATATGTATATGAAAAGGCAGGATATATTCTTATATAAAGATAATTATGATGTCATAGGGTCTGAATTAATGCCTAATAAATATCTTCTAGAATAACCAGCTAAAGTCTAGAAGTGCCTTCTCCAGCAGGTGTAAGCCAAGAGAACATTTAATTATCTCTGCTGACCATTCTCACCTGTACTCTGATGAGGAAAATGATCACATGTTTAATGCATCTAATGGGATGTTCCTTCTCAAATGAATTTTGTTTCTGCCTATATTATAATAGTTATCTCTTTGTCCTTACACTCTGTTTTTTTGTGTGTGCTTTTCTCACCTCCCACACCCCTTTTGATTTACAAGCTCCTTGAGGGTTGAGAACCTCTTTGAGGAAGGGAGATAACGCGGAAAAGACAGGAGCTGCTGAGGTAAATGCCACCTCAGCCTCATGATACTAGTGTGAACTCGGGCAAATCACTTATCCTCTCAGAACCTCTGCTTCCTAGTATGGAGGTGGGATCCCCAGCACCCAGACAGAGACAGGTGGTTAGGATTAAGGGAATCATGTGGGAAAAAGGACCCAGAAGCATTTTGCTTTTTAATTTTCACTGGAATACGGTGGGATGTGAATCTAAACACTCAAAGTCAAAGGCAGGTTGATTGTAATTAGGTTAATCCACTATAGGGACCCTTGGGTGGGTTTTGGAACATTTATGAATCTTTCACATTGTGGGGAATGTGTTTATCAGTGGGCACACATGATTTTTTTTCTTCTGGGGGAAGATCTTGTTGCTTTCATCATTCTCAGGAGTGTATACGACCACCTGGTGAAGGAAAATATGGTAGTCCCAATGCTGCATCTCTCAGATTCCCCTCAAAGCCCAGACCTGCAACCCAGCTGCAGGGGCTGTGTCTATAAATAGCATCAAGTTGTCAGCTTCTTTGGGTTCACCCCTACTGCAGAGAACTGTCCTGCCTGAAGTCAAGTCCTTGCCAGGGACATGGCACCTTGTGACTGAGCTAGGTGGAAATAAGGACCTGCCCATTTCTCCTTGATGTGGGACACTCTGACAGGCAATATTCCCCCCAGAGACACAGGAGTTACCTGAGGCATTGATGTATCCCCATCAAAGCTCACCTTCTCTGCACTCCTTCCCCTCACACATGTTGATCTCTAGTAAACATCTTGTTCCCTGGTCTCATGCTAGCTTCTGCTTCTGGCGAACTCACCCTATGAGAGAAAAGAAACACAAAGAAAAAGAGAGTAGTAGATGAGAATAGAAGTTCATGAGAGGGTTCCAAGAGGGTGGTTATCGGTTTCAAATAGAGCAGAAAGTTCAAGACAAGGGCAGGAGTGGTTCAGTGGGACTGGCAATCAGTTCTTAGGGCCCATGGAGGCCACAGTTTTGTGGGACGAATATGAAAGCTTTGGGATAGATATCTGATGAGTCATCAAGATATGACAAACAGGAGACAGCTAGTTAGAACCCTTATTTTGAGGCAAGAATGTTGTGGGAAGCTGGGTCACAGGGTCAAGGAGAGACCTGAGCGTGTTGATCATCTGTAGAGATAATTTTTAAAAACCCTTTCTTACAAACCACGTCTTCCTCTTTAGGCATGTCTGAATAACCATGGTGAGAATAGCCTTCAAATCTCCCCCAAATTATTAAGTCAAGTAATGGGCTTTCAGAATATAGGAAGTTCAAAAGGCTGTCAGGTTGGAGCCAGACATCTGAGGAATGTGCATGCCCCCAAGAGGAAGCGTGCATCCATTAAGATGTATCAGGTGGCCCTTATCAGAGAGCCCGTCAGTCAGTCAAAGGACAGGTTATTATGTGCACCAGGTCCCTCAGAAAAGACCCCTCCAAAGTTAACTGAGAGTGATAGGCCCAACCCTCCCCTCCAACACTTGCTCAAACAAAGCACAAGACTCTGTGGTTTAACCAAGAAAAAAATACTGGAAGAAAATTCTACACTGCAGCAGGGCAGCTGGATCAACAAGTCACAAGAAGTCACACTCCTGGGCCATAGTTTTTCATACGCACCTTAAGAGCAGCCTTTCAGGGGAGAACACAGTTTCATTAGAAGGACTCTTAGTTTGACCAGACATACCATCTTGCCTCAGTCCCTTTAGTGCCAGCATTTTCTTTTTCTTTTTTTCCCCCCAAAAAGGGTTTATTTTTATTTTTTATTTATTTTTTTAACATATAATGTATTATTTGCTTCAGGGGTACAGGTGTGTGAATCATGGGTCTTACACAATTCACAGCGCTCACCATAGCACAGACCTTCCTCCATGTCCATCACCCCGCCGCCTCATCCCTCCCACCCCACCACGCCCAGCAACCCTCAGTTTGTTTGCTGAGATTAAGAGTATTTTATGGTTTGTCTCCCTCCACAGCCCCATTGTGTTCCATTTTTTTCCCTCCCTACCCCCCAATCATGCCATGCTAAAGATATGAGGTGAACACAAAGATACCAATAGTATATGCAGTAAGGTGTACAAAAATAATGAAACAAACGGCCAGTTATCTGCTGAAAAGACTATATTTCAGCCACAAAAGGCTGATACCACAGATAGAAACCATGCTTGCATCCTCTTTGTCACTTTGCTTACCCCTTTCCCAGTGGCTTCCATCTGCCATCTTGTCTTCCTGGTTGCAAAAGAGGTAATCTACTGAACTCTGATGTTCTGCCCCAGAAGAAACACAATAGCATGCTCATTAAGGCTCAGACTCTTCTTATACATGCCCATCCCCACAAGACTCTCCCATTTAATCTTCCCCTGGAAGCGACCTTTGACACTGGGCTTTGATTCCTCTCTAGGTTTCAAAAGAGTGAGGGTGAACTCAATGACCTTTTGATCTTCTAAGGCTTGACAAATACTAACAATTCCCTGATTCCTGATGCATATTGAGGAAATCTACATTTTATACAACTGATAATGGCAAGTTTACCACTCTAACACAAATACTTCCTTTAGCCAGGTTATTCAGCTGAAGGTAGGTAACTGGTGGTCATCTGAGAACTTGTGAGGATAACTTGCTTTGAGATAATGGTGGCCCCTGTCTGGCCTTTCTGAATTCACAAAGTACTTTCACATTTGTTATTATCACATTTGATCCTCAAAATAGGGCAGACATTTCTTTTATGTATTTCACAGGTTAGAAAACTGAGGTTTCCAGAAAGTAATGTGAGCTGTCCTGCTTGAAACAGCAAGTCCATCAATGAACCCACATTGCTCCAATATCTAGTCATGGGCTGCTGTCAGAAAACCCACCCCTTTAAGACATCCTATAGAAGTATGATTGTCTAAGCAACCTTTGCAAATAGGTGAAAAAACTTCCACCAATGTGTATGTTTTTCATGATTTAAGTTTTCTCTGTGCTAGGCTCCTAATTTTTAATTCTCCCAGAGCTACCAAATGTCCATCGATGGGAATAAGCCAAGAGAAGAAAAGGCTCAGAAGGCTAGTTTATAAATAGCTTCATTAGTGAGTGAGGGACCTCAGATCTCGGCAAAATGGTTGCTTTGGAATGGGTTTCTCCCAGGACTGCCCTGCTCCGATTGTGTGGCCTGCACACACCGAAGCCACACAGCCCAGGGCACCCACTCAGGAATGCCACAATGGTTGGGTTTGTAATTTATAACGCGAGACCAACCAACAAATTCTATTACTCAAATATGTGAGGCAAACCTAAGGAGAGGAGTACTTTAATCTTTCGCTCAGAAGCGACATTTGCAGCTCCTTTCACTTACTTTTCATTATTTCACCACAGGGGAAACGTTTCCAGGAATTATTATGTTAAGCAGTATATTAAAAAATGAGTCTTGGTATTTTTTGCAATAAATAATGGTTCACATTTATTCTGAGAACAGAAATGCTCACCAGAACTTACTTACATTGTCTGCTTTCAGAAGCACCAAACTATTAGAAATGTATAAACTCATTTCCTAGGAATGTTAGAAATAACCCAAACCCTCAACTACTTGATGAGTACATGCTGTATTTCAGTCCCTGGACAGGGCACAGGAGACACAGAGAGGCATAAGACACAGTCCTTGCCTTCTGAAAGTGTTCAGTGGGAGCTTGAAGAATTCTCACTGCAGAGTGAAGTGAGCAGTAGCTTTGAGAGATGTAAATTCAGATGTTGGCTTTGTTGATCTGACTGTGAGAACTTGTTCAAAGCACATAACTATCCTTAGCCTCGGTTTCCTCCTAAGCAAAGTAAGAATGGCATTATATGTTGTTTAGGGTCTTGGGAATGTGGAAATAAATACAGACCACCCAACTGAGAACAACAATGCTGTTGATTTAGAGCTTGCTATAAAGGAAGCAGCTACCATCACTTACTTATTGTTTGGCAGAGCCTCAAGGACAGGCAAGGGAAGGACAAGTATGATAAATGTCCTAAGCAAAGGCATCAGGTGTGCCCTGTTGGGAAGCTGTTGGCCTGGGGATGCTGGAAGTGGCTAACTTGCAGCGGGTATCTTATGTGACTTGTCTGGAAACCTTACTTGGCTTTCTCTGGTTAGTCCTGACTTGGAAGTAGAGGGCAGAAGTAGGAAAATTCACAGTCATTGACCAAGTTCTAGACAATTGTTCTGACCCAGGTTCAGGACCAGTTGCTGTAGAGGCTGTGGTTTGGCTGTGTGGGCTACAGGTCATGGACAGAGTTCTCTTGACATACATAGTTTGATGACTGACCATTTGTATACTCCATCTCTCAGGGAGATGACAGACACACACACACACATACACATACACAGAGTGAACTCATTATATAATGATTATTATTATGTGACTCCATCGGAGAAGAAAATCACATGTGAAATTGGAGATACCAAGGCCTTTAAGAGTCCTAAAAAAGAAGTTACTAACTGCTTAAGGGCTTGAAGGATTTGGGATTTTGTTGGGGCTTTGTATTCATAAGCGAGACTAAAGAGACAAGGAAGTAAGGAAAAGAGCACCTAACCAGATGGAGGACATATCATGGCCAATGACACAGTGGAAGGTATATGGAAGAAACCTGCTGGCGGTGACTGGACCTCAGGTGCCCTAGGACTGACATGGAGGAAACAAACAAAAGAGAAGATGGAGTCAGACTGGGGTAAGGACAGAGGTTTGAATGCAAGCTTCAATTCTGAAGATGTAAAGACAGAGTTGACCACAACAAAAGGGTCCTGACCTAAAACAAGAAAGACCGTGTCAAGGAAGCAGTATTCGTAGAGAAAAATTCATCATTTTCTTTCAGTCAGGACGGCATCAGAGCTCCAGGACTATTGCTTAATAAGGGATAATATCTGCCTGTCTCTGGTCATGTCCCTGGGCCTTTGATGCTCAGCAAACTGTCTCTGAGAGACCATGGCTGCTCCAGCCCTCTGCATCATGGAAGAACTATGGCATGAAAGACATTTTCCTCTTCTTCCAAGTGGGTTATAGAAGTTGCAGAGTCAGAACTTTACATTTAAAATTTTGTTGTCTTCTATCTAAGCAGGATAAAGTTCAGTTGCAAAGAACATTACACTTCCCAGTGAGCATCAGTAGAGAGGATGTCATTGTGAAGTCAGGTATTTGATGAATTCCAAAGAAACTGTGCCCGCATACCTATATCAAGGAGGAGGCCAGAGGTCTACCTGGCATGACTTGGCTCCATTGGCATTCACACTTCAACCATCTACTGCAGCAGGCTCCAGACCCTCCAGAAAGAGGGTCCCCCAACTTCTACTTCACACATGATTTGCCCCTGAGCCATTTATGTTCACCTGTTTGCTCTCCACACACTGAACCACTGGGGATTTCTCCAGCTTTTGACTTGGTGATTGTATTAAAACTGTAGACTGACTATTAACCTTATGCTCTGATTTAAGCTCACCAAATAACTTTCTGCAGATAAGTTATCTCCCAAGCAGCCCACATGAAGAGTGAAAATGTTCTGGTTGGAGCACTGTGTTATCTTATGCACTCGTTAGCAGCAGTATGTTTCACTGAGAGTTAATATAGTTCCATCCAAGTTTACAGGTCCTTCCCGCAAGCAAGTTTGTTTCTGGAAGAGTGAATTTGCCATACCTATAAATTAGATTTCTGAGGACAGCAGGACAGAACATTTTACTAAGGCAATGTCATCTTGTGAAGACATACCTGTCCGTCCATGGCCTTCCCCAGTGGTTCTCTGATGGTGGACTCCTTCCTTGAAGGCTTCACCTACCTTATATCACTCAGATTGTAACATTTTGGATTTCAATCTGCCTCCTTCATTAGCCTATGAACACCTAGAAGATGTTTATTTATTCCATTCACAAATATCCATTGAGCTGTCTAAGTAAAAGGAAAGAACCATAAGAAGTCAGACATAGCACCATCTCTATGGGGTTTATATGGAGGGAGTGGTAGGGAGATAAATAATAAACAAGCAAGTAAACACAAACAGTATCAGAGAGCGATCGCTGAAGAAAGCTACTGTACACTTGACAAACAAGGAACACCTTTCCGAGAAGACAGTGTTCATGACATGAGAGAAAGGAGCCAAGTACCAGAAGATGAGTTTGAGAACCAATCTAGCAGAGAAAGCATCTAGAGGTAGGGCCCTGAGGTACCAGATACCTCAAGGATGAGCAGGAAACTGTGGACTGAAGACTCGTGGGCAAGGGGAGGCCTGTTTTAAAGGGAGAAAGGGTGGTTCAGAGAGTTGATGGAGGGAAGAACAAGGAGAATGAAGACCATACAGTGTCTGCTGTTACTCTAGATGCCACTGGTAGTCTTAAAGCAGGGGAATGTTGTGATCTGAGCTATACTGGCACAAAATGATTTGGCTAATAAATAAAGAAGATGTGATACATATGTGCAATGGGATATTATTCATATTCACCAAGAGAAAGAGATCTTGCCCTTTGCAAAGACACGGATGGAGCTACAGAGTAGTATGCTAAGTGAAATAGTGAGTCAGAGAAAGACAAATGCCATATGATTTCTCTTACATGTAGACTCTTTAAAAAAAAAAAAGCACGCTACATCAAAAACTAAGGATGTATTGTATGTTGACTAAGATAACATAATAAAAAAACAGTTTAAAAGAGAAAAAAAAAAGCAGAAACAGACCTTAAATACAGAGAACTAACTCGTGTTTGCCAGAGGGCAGAGAAATAACAGAATGAGCAAGGTAGGTGAAGGGGAATGAAGGGTAGAGACTTCCAGTTCTGGAATGAATAAGTCCTGAGATGAAAGGTGCAGCATAGAGAATATGGCCAATGATATCATAATAGTGTAACATGGAGGCAAATGGTAGCTATACTATGGTGAGCATAGCATAAAGTACAGAGATATTGAACCACTATGGCGTACATTTGAAACTCATGTAACATTGTATCAACTATACTTCAAGTAAAGAAAAAAATGTTATTTAATTTGTTGTATAGAATATAGACAGGATCACTTCACGAAGGAAGGCCATCTGGATGATGGTATTCATAGTCCAGGAGATGATGGGGGTCTCAGTAGGAAACAGTAAGGAGGGTGGAGAGAAATGGACAAGTTTGGGGCACATTTGGAAGATACAGATGGACAGTACTATTTGTTTCTATACACCCAGAACCGTGCATGGTGTCATATATACATTAGGTGATCAATAAGTGAAAATTTATTTAGAATGCACTGGATTGAATTAAATTTAAGAAAGATGCCTTGATTGAGAGAGTCAAAGCTGAGCATGTCTTTAACTTATGATTTAAATATGAAGCACTTTGGATAAAAGAGAAGCAACTCTTTTTCACTCTGCAGGAAGTTCAGATCTAAATCATATTCAAACCCCTCATATAAATATATATATCACAGCACTTATTGATCATAAAAAGGCTCTTTAAACAAAGCAATCCCAAAAGGAAGCTGCCAGTACTTTGTATAACCTCCATTTCCAGCCTATCCGTTTCAACTCTGGACAGAGACCAAGTCAGGAAAGAAAACTCAAAGAAAGCCCCAGGGCTGTGTCGTTGCCTGGTCCTCATGCCATGCAAGGTTCCAAAAAGGAGGGAACAGCTTACACTTTCTAAATCCCTTTTGTCTATTTCAGAGGCAAGGAAGCCCTGAAACAAAGCCATTGATGATGGGCTGGTCCTTGTCTTGACCTTGTTATAAATTGGTCAAATTAATATAATATATCCAGAATGGATGACATTAGGAAAAATTCAGCCAAAGAACCTAAGAATACTTGATTATAGGTTTGTAGACAGAGAGAAATATGCACAAAGGATTATGATAAAAGGGAAGCAAGTGCTACTTGATTGGTGCCTGAGCTTAGACCCACAACTATAAAGGACAGAGAACTCAGATCACTTAAGATAGGCTATATATAGCCTGTTTTCTAAACTAAGCCCCTGGACCAGGCACTATTATTTCATATTCACCTAACCCTGGATTTGTTTCCATTTTACAGATGAAGAGGCCAAGGAGAAAATAACTTAACTGAATGACATCTTAGAGCAACTGAATTGCAAATCTAGGATTCAAACTCATGTCCAAAGCCTATGCTCTTTCCACTTCATTGCCCAAGGAAAGTATTGTTGTTGTACCCAAAGTAGTATCGAGAGGGAATGGGAGGGGGAGGGAGAGAGGGAGGGAGGAAGACGGGAGGGAAAAAGGGAAGGACTTGACTTTGATCTATTCCAATATCCATTAAAAACCCACATTGAGTGAGGACCTAACTGACTGCAGACCTTGTGCCTGGTTACCACTGTGAGGAATCACATAGGAAGCCACCCCCGAAAATCACACAAGACAGCTGGTGTAGTGCACCATTATATCTAGAACGTTCTGCATGAGATTGAGGCTTGCCGCATATCCTTGTGCTGCTGATCATTTTTCATAAATCCCCATTGTTTCATTTGCTCGGTCCTAAAAACTTATTGTTCTTTGTGCCCCCATCCAATAAAATAAAACTAATATCACGGTGTCATTTGAAAATATATTTATGTTTGTTTTCCCTATAAAAAGAGATAATAATGTTATGTTCCAATAATATTAAGTTGCAATGTTATTTGCAAGATTGCAGAGCTTTTAATTTTCTGATTATTTCCACAGTGGGAGTTTCAGCTCAATTTCGACGAAGACACTTCTATCTGTTTTGGTTATTTTTTTATTACAGCTAGAAGCAACAATAATTGCCTTTAGAGTAGGAAAACATCACGGAGGAGACAATTGTTGTCCCTAAAGAATAAGATCATCAGGGTGAATTTTGATATAAAAAATTGTAAATTAATTGCAAAGTCCTATAAATATTATATTTACTAAAATTGTGTTGGTTGCTGCCTTCAAAGAGTTCCATCTTTTTTTTTGTAATTCTTTTAAAGAAATAGGTTTCTTAGGAGCCACACTAACCAAAGGTAAATGCAGCCATCAAAACATTAATAATTCTTAGACACATGATATCACAAGGATGGAATCAACATTGTTGGAAAGAAAAACCTCAGGCAACTGGATTTTGAGTTTTGGTTCTCAAAATTAGTACCTATTTGATCTTTACCTAGTTATACAAATAGTTCTAAATCCACTATTAAAAACTAAAGTTAAACAAAATAGTGTGGGTGAAATCACCAGCCATACAGTCTGACATAAAGTAGGCAACAAATAATTAGCAGCTGTAATGATGAAGACATCCAGGTGACTTGATCCATCCTTTCAACACATACTCTGGACCCACCATATGGCTGTTCCAACCACTATTCCAGGCACTTCAGGTTGGTCATGGAGATGGTGATGATGATGATGAAGAGCTCAAGCATTATTACTGCTATGTTTACACTGCCATGTGCTGGTCAGTCTTACCACAGAAGTCCCAAGCGGGCTTTTTTATCATTTACAAAATAACAATAATAATATTGTGATTACAATTGTCATGTCCATGGCTTGTAAAGTGTCATCTCACTTAGTACACATTCCCATATTCCTTTGGCTGATCTGCCTTTATCAAAGAAGTTGGAAAATGTAAAACTTACATTTTCCACCCTTCCTTGATGACAGAGTCTACTAGGTGATCAAATGTTGGTCCTTGAGATATAAGAAGATACCTACTGAGGATTTCTGTGGGGCTATCACTTCCATTTTCTAGGGTCCACTTTTCCTGGTTTTCTAAACCTATACAACATTTGTGTGAGAGAGGGAGAGGGATTGAGGACATAAAGCAAGTATTATTTATCCACATGTTACTGCAATTAAGCTCTGTGCCTGATGCATAATGGATCCTAAGAAAACTGGAAGGAAGGAAGGCAGGAAGGAAGGTAGGTCACCAGATACGGGACATAGATATAATTAGGACCTGACTCAACCAAAACAAACAAGCTTCTGGAAATTGCTGTCATCATCACCATCACCATCACCATCATCAACATCATCAACATCATCATCATCTCCATCACCATTATCTTCATCCTTAAGATGATCATTTCTTGAGCAATTGCCATAGTTATTCTCAATTGCTTTATAACATCTCTTCAAGAGAGCACTTATAAAATTTTGGTGGAGAAATGTTCTTTCCAAGCTCCACAGAAATTTCTAGAGAATTTTATTTATACAAGCACAGGTAAAAACTGCTTTTATGAGAGATATTACTTATGAGAATGAGTCAGACATGATAATGATGCCTGAGAAGAAAAATTATTGGAATAAATAAATAATACAACTTGGTGTAAGGGGATTAGTTTCTTCTTCTGAAGTCCTCTGTAAACAAACTACCTCTGCCCCCAAGTTAACCACTGTTATAGTTGTCATTTATCTTTCTAGATATTTTCCATGCATTTGCTTACTTGTAATATGGCATCTATGCAAATGCATCCATTGGTACATGTGAGAGGGGGCACATGTATGACAACCTCACATAAATACTATCAGGTGACATGGTGACCTAAGTTGTTCTTTTCTCATTATGTGTAAAAGCTCTTTCCCAATCTCTGCAAATGGCGCAATCTCACCAACTTTATCCATTGCATATGATTCTATTATGTGGATATCCTTTGGTTAGATAAAACCTGCTCCTTCTTATTGGCAATGAGGTCGCTCAACACTGATTCCAGTCTAACATCTTACCAGCAGTTTTTCAAAGGGAGATGTTTCCCCATACTGCCATTAAAGTTAGAGCCTCTTAACTTTGTTTTTTCCAGTCTGATGGTTGAAAAGGGGTGTGCCATTGTTATCTTAATTTGAATTGGCTTTCCGTTAATTTTATATGGAGTACCTATTTCCACATGTTCATTGACCTTTTGTATTTACTCTTCCTTGGAAGCTCATAACCTTCATCTTCTTTATTGTGTTGTTCCATTATTTATTTGCCTGGGTTCTACATATATTTAAGTATAATTTCCTTTTATTTTGTTACACCTGTATGTAGTATGTAGGTATTTTCTCCAGAATATCACTTGCCTTTTAACATTTTTTAATGAGCATTTTTAAATGTTGACATATTCCGGTAGATCAATCTTCCTTTAATAGCTTTTGATTTTGTGTCTTGTTAAAAAGACATGTCAACATGAAGGTCAAGAATACATTCACCTAAATTTCCTTGTATTATAAATGAGAATATGAGAAAAATTCGTCTCAAAGATGTGTTTGTAGCAAGCGTGATAGGAACCAATGATATCTTTCAAAACATTACCAGTTGACCCAATGCTATAGATGAAATAGACTGTCTTTCTCTCAATTATTTAAAATGCTAACTGTAAGATATGCTAAATTCTCTTATTTAAATATGCTAGTCTGTTTCTATACTCTTTGTTAGGTTTATCATATATTTTATCTTGTAAATTTTTTTTTCTAAAATCATTCTGGGGAAAAAAAAATTCCCTTTTTTTGGAAACCGTTTTGGCAAATCTTACACATTTATCTTAAGAAATCTAGGATTATTTGTTAAGGTCCTTGGGGAAAACCAACCTGTTTGGATTTGAATGGATTGCATCAAAAATGATTGATTAATTTTGGACATAGTTGATATTGATTCTTCCCACTCATAACTACACTGTTTTCTTAATTTGTCAGAACCTTTCATGTTCCTTTTTGAAATATTATAAATTTCTTCAAAAAGTTTCAACATGTTTCTTAAGTTTAGTACTAGACACATTATAGATACTATGGAAACTGGGAAACATTTCAGTTATCTATCTTAACTGATAATGAGGTTTTACAGGAAAATGTAACATTTCAATATTAACCTGGTTCTGATCGCCTTGACAAACTTCTTCACTCCCACCCATAGTTAGCCAAGTAATTTTTTTAAGACTGTCACTCACAAATTATAGCAGAATTATTACTTTTTAAATAAATGTAATGAACATTTCTTTTTGTCATTTAACTTAAAATATAGGACTTTGTTATGTCCTGTGTTATACCTCCATAGTAGGTATTTAATATTTACTATAGGAATGGTAAAAGAATGTTATTGTTTGACAGGCTTTTTTTTTTAAGATTTTTTATTTATTTATTTGACAGAGATCACAAGTAGACAGAGAGGCAGAGAGAGAGAGAAGGGGAAGCAGGCTCCCCACTGAGCAAAGAGCCCGATGTGGGGCTCAATCCCAGGACCCTGGGATCATGAACTGAGCTGAAGGCAGAGGCTTTAACCCACTGAGCCACCCAGGTGCCCCTTGTTTGATAGTTTTATCATTAAGTTTGATATGAGGGAGATTTCTGGTAATGGTACTTAAGAAAGTTTTCTATTATATCTAGTACATTAGCATTTTTCTTTATTTAAGTCTATATGTTGTTAAATTATTTTCATTGTCCATTGAGATAAGATGACTTGTGTATCTTAGCTATTAACATACTGATTATGTGAACAGATTTTCAATATTGATTAATTCTTCATCAAATCTTCATCGAAGAATGATGCATTCTTCAAATAAACCCCATCTGGTTATGATGTATCTTTTCATATATTGCTAGAATCTCTTTATTAAATTTTCTTTAGGACTTTCCCTCTTATAGTCATTAATGATATTAACCTATAGTTTTCTATTACATCACTATCCATGTCAGTGCTTGATATCAGGTTATAGTGACACTATAAATAAGGTTTTTTAAAAAAAAAAAACACTTTATTTTTAAATATCTCTCTACCCAACATAGAGCCTGAACTTACAGCCCTAAAATCAAGAATCACATGCTCTATGACTGAGCCATACAGGTGCTCTGTAAAATGAGTTTTGACTCCCATCTCTGGAAATATACTAGACTATATGTAACCTAAAACTCCTCCTGACGCATGGGTGAAATGTCAGTTTTAAAGTGGTGTAAGCATGACACCATGGAATAGATACTCTGAAGCAAGGCAGGAACCTTTTTGGAAGAGTCGCCCACATCCCGAACCAAGCAAGGCTTACAGTGAATCCCGTGTTAGAATTCATAGTCCACAACTATAAAACATGCAATGTGACACTTTACCATGAGTGGAAGAAAACATATGGAAATAGTGAGCTTAACCACCCAAGGATTGGGATAATAGAATACCTAGAATGTGGAGATTATAAAATCAGTGCATTTTGTATTTCAATGGGTTGAAGACAATACAAACAAACAAAAAACACACACAAAAGAAGAAAGTGCTGTATAAGTTAACTTGAGCCGCCATGACAAAATACCAGGCCAGATGGTTTAAATAGCAAAGTCATTTTCACACAGTTCTGGGATGGATGTTATTCTGCCTAACACACCTGTATAAACAAACAAACAAACAAACAAAAATACATTTCAAGCCATGACAGTTTCATTAGTGAATTCCAAAAATGTGAGAAAAAAGTTGAGAAGAAAAAAAACAAAACAAAAAAACCTCACTCTCTTAGAGAATATATAGAAGAGAGAGAGACTTCCCATCTTATTTATGAGATCAGAAGAACTTTGATACCAAACTTGACCATACAGCTTCTGAAATGTAAATTATAAGCCTACATTCTCATGAGCCTGGATGCAAAACTCTAACGCAATATTAGCCAATTGAACCTAGGAATATATAAAAAAATAATATGTTGTTAACTGTGAGATTTAGCCTAGTTTGGGTTAATATTTTTCTATTTAAATTTGAGAAGCAATTAATATAATTCACCACATAAAAACTAAGAAGAAAACTAATAAGGTTATTACAATATATGAGAAGGAATGTTTGATACAATTCAACCTTCATTTATAGTAAAAATTCTTAGAAAACTAAGAGTAAAAAAAAAAAAAAAGTTCTTCAATCAAAAAAGGACACTAAGGAAAAATCTACAGCTGCCATGCTGTTCCATGGCAGAACATTAAACATTGTTCTCCTAAGATCAAAAGCAAGGCTAGGATATGTCTGCTCTCATCAGTAGCACAGTAAGGCAAGAAAATACTGGACAGGTTTAAATATTAAGAAGGAATACATAAAATCATCATTATTCACAGACAACATGATTGTGTACATGGAAAATCTTATAACATTTACACAAATATTACTAGAAATATAAGGGTAATATGCAAACTCAATTGTATTTCTATAATCTAGCAAAACTAATTGAAAAATGAAATTGAAAATGTATTACCATTTATACTATTTCAAAAATATCAATAGGGAGTATGTTTAACAAAAGATGTGTACCATCTCTACATTGAAAACTGAAAAAAAAGTTGAGAAAAATTAAAGAAGATTGAATTAATGAGGATTTATACTCTATGAATTAAGAGATTCAATATTGCTAAGATGGTAATTGTCCCCAAACTGATTTATAGACTCTATATAATCCCAGTGGGAATCTTAGCAGGCTATTTATTTTTTATAAAGTGAAAGATTAATATAAATATTGACATAGAAACCTAAAGGGTCTAGAATAGGCAAAATTACTTTTGCCAGTTCCTTAAGAACTTAAATAAATACCTACCCTATGACCCATAATATCCACTCCTAATAATTTATCCAAAACCAAAATAAAACATATGTTTATATAAACTCTGATAAAAGAATGTTCATAGGAAGCTCATTCATAATATACAAAATTGTAAATGGTTCAAACACCTATCAACAATTGAATAAGTTAACAAATGGTTATATAATAATAATACACTGGAACTCCACTCCACTGAACAAAAGAGCACATTACTGATTAATGCAACAACAGGGATGAAGCTCAGAAATATCACATTGAGGGGTGCCTGGGTGGCTCAGTGGGTTAAAGCCTCTGCCTTTGGCTCAGGGCATGATCCCGGGGTCCTGGGATTGAGCCCCACATCGGGCTCTCTGCTCAGCAGGGAGCCTGCTTCCTCCTCTCTCTGCCTACTTGTGATCTCTCTCTGTCAAATAAATAAATAAAATCTAAAAAAAAAAAAAAAAGAAATATCACATTGATTGAAAGAAATTGGACACAGACTATTTTTACTGTATGATTCCAATTCTGTGAAACCCATGAACAGGCAAAATTAATCTATGGGGTTAAAAATCAGAAAGCACCTTGGAGCAGGAGGAAACTCTCTGGGACAAAGGAAATGTGGTCCACTGTAATTATGTGTGTGTGTGTGTGTGTGTGTGTGTGTGTGTGTGGAGGGGCCAGGGTGGTGGGGAGGAGGAGAGATACAAAAGGATAGTTACAAAAAGTTACAAAATGTCGAAGGTCATCACACTGAATATTTATGATTTGTTCAGATCACCCTATTCTATATAAAGTGTATAAACTATACTTCCAATTCACACCCAGTTACATCCCAATGAGACTGTAGACACCAAAGACAGGAGAAAGCCTGAAAAGGAGCTAGAGGAAAAAGACAGATTTTCTGCATTATACTGACAAACAGACTGTCGGTGGTACAACCAAAGGGCAATATGACATCTGGAAAGTAGAAATCCTTTGGCATGTATCATAAAAGAAATGCAAATCTCAGCCCATGGTATCTCCCAGAAACAGACGTGATGGAGTCATCAGAAAAGGGTTCTAAACTTCTATTTATCCTGTTCTAAAACTAATTTAATCATTAAGTTCAATCGGTTTTGAAAAAAATACCATTAAGAGATTTTGTACATAAGATCTCTGGTATTGAAATAAAATATGCAACAGAAATGTTATAAAGCAGGCCGAGCATGGATAAAGATTAAATAACAAAAGTTCTAAGTTTAATTTGAGAAATTTTCCCAGAAAATACTGTAAAGAGGTGGAAATTTGAACGGAAAACAGTCTTTCATGTGAAATAAACCCAGAAATTTCAACACCCATCCAACTGTGACTCCAGGGGAATACACATCATATACAGACACAATGGCTGAGAATTTTCCTTAAATTATGAAGTAATTCATGATACATCAGATGGGAGGAGTCTACCAATTATCAAATAGAATTAGCTAACATAAAGAGCCATATTTACAAGCTTCCTACTGAACCTGTGCCAACTAAGCAAGAGAATGAATATTTCAGACACTCGCACTCCTCAGCCCTAGCCCTTAGGAATCTATACTTCAGAATTTTGCACTGTGTATAACTCCTCTGTTTTTATCCCTTTGCTTTAGGAGAACTCTGCAAGATTCTGAAGTTCTACTTGCAATTTCTCTTTTTAGTTTTCCAAATGCATTTCATTATGTTTTATTTTCAGGAGTTTTTTAAAAATCTGTTTGCCTATAGTTGATTATTATTTTAATAGAGATAAATTTATCTTTGTCCCTGAAGAGTTCATAATGTCTAAGGGAATATCAACAATAGCTAGCCCCCAAAATTGGGAAAATGGGAAATAAACTCCCTACATCATTTTATAATGTAATCAGATTCTAGGACTGTAGCATGGATGACATTTCTCACTGTCCAAGAGATGCATTCAAAATTATGAAAATTCTTTCTTCTCCAGTGTTGCCAATCTTTTTCCAGAATCCTAGACCCTCCCCAAAGAAACAGAAGAGAATTTCCATTGGGCCCCTGACTGGCTGAGTCAGTTAACATCTGCCTTTGGCTCAGGTCATGATCCTAGGGTCCTGGGATGGAGCCCACACTGGGCTCCCTGCTTGGTGGAGAGCCTGCTTCTCTTTCTCCCTCTCTCTCCTACTTCTGCTCTCTCTTTTTGTCAAATGAACAATTTTTTTTTTTTTTTTTTTAAAGAGAGAGAGAGAGAAGAGGATTTCTGGATCCATAGCTTTAAGAGTTTGGACAAATTGTAAATAGCCAGTGGTAATAAGTACAGTAAGTGACAAGAAATAAAAACCCTGAAATTTGGGCCTATGTGATCAAAATAACAGGTGGAGTGACTGAGTTTCACAGTCTTCAATCACAGTGCTGGACTCTTGCAAACAGCCCAAGAAACCTAAGAGTCATTCGCACATTAAGGAGCATGAGATGGTGGTCAAACTACGTTTTGAGGTCCTTACAGATCGCGTCTCAATTCTACATCTCTGGCAGTGCTGTAGAAAAGACTGCCTAACTTTTTACCCTCAGTTATTCTCATCTGCAAAATGGATCCCATCGAATCTGTTTGACACAATTTGGGGGGAGGATTAGCAGAAATAGATGGTCATCATCATTATTACCAGATAATGAGAGGCAATATTTTGTGAATACTTAAAACATGCCAGTCTTCATCTTAGGCACGTTTCCTGCCATGAATCCTCATACAGATCAGCAAAAGAAGTGCCATCTCCACCCCTGCTTTACAGATGAGGAAACCAGGCACAGAGCATCTGCGGCTCCACACACCTCCAGGGTAGAGGACTCCAGACAAGTAGCTCTGTACAAAACTGCAGATGCTCACCAGCATGTGGGAAACCAAATCAAACCAAGAACAAAATCATAAGGCTTATGGAAATTTGACTTCCAGACCGAGTATTTGTACTTATAAGAAGCTTGAACCTTTTTTTTTTTTTAATATTTTTTTTTTTTTTTAAAGGGGGGGGGAGGGAGGGAGGGGGGGAGGGTGCTCCCAATGGGGGGGGGGGGGCAGAGGGCGAGGGAGGGAGAAAATCTCAAGCAGACTCCATGCTGAGGGTTTGGCCCCAATCAGACCGGGATCCCAAGACCATGAGTTCACGACCTGAACTGAAATCAAGAGTCAGACGCTTAACCAACTGAGACAATGTTGAAGCAGTATTTTAAAGAGCCACTTCTGCTCCTAGAGATGGTCAGTGCATCAGCCCCCTTTCTGGGTCATCAGTCAAGTGTTCAGGGTTTCCTCCTCTAGGGTCCCGGCTCCTTCAGGAGGGGCCAGCACAAATACAAACCAGCTGTGCTGGCTTCAGCTCAGCCATACCCCCTGTTCTGGTCCAGTCTCTAACAGTATCATGGCCACGCATGCGGAAGTCGTAACCTTGTCTCCTGAAATCAATCATGTGAGGGTTTAGTAATGTAAATTTTTTAAAGCTCTTTTTTAGATTGCAAAGGTAAGCTGAACATTTCTCTCTCTCTCTCTCTTTTCTTTTAAAGATGGTTGGAGATGCCAAGACGGGGAAATGTGTTGACTTGATGATGGACATTTTTATTTTTAAGATCTAAAAATGAATTCTTCTGCTTCTCATTGCCAAGTTTGAGATTCTGTTTCACAGTAGCTCTGATTGTTGAGATGTTTCCAATGCCTGCTTAAAAAGCACTACGGGCCTCCACGGACCTGTGGCCTGTGTGATCTGGGGGCAAAGCTGCCCTTTGAGATAGATGTTAGCACAGGAGCTCTGAGAGCTTCTGAAACTCACTGAAGGAGAATTTGATTGGGCAATGACCCGCCTATTACTAACAGAAAACAAAATGATTCTTTATAAGGATTGGGTTTTTGTTTGTTTGTTTGTTTGTTTGAGAGAGACAGAGACAGGGGTGAGGGGCAGAGGAAGAGAATCCCAAGCAGACTCGCCACGGAGCACAGAGCCTGATGCTGGTCTCGATCCTATGACCTGGAGATCATGACCTGAGTTGAAATCAAGAGTTGGATGCTTAATGGACTGAGCCACCCAGGTGGCACCAGGGCACCCAGGTGCACTTACAAGGGCTGCTTTTGAAGACAAAAGGCAAATGGAACTTGGGCACTTAACCCGTGTTGAAACTGCATCCTGGTCAAGTTTTTTGATGTGAGTGGTTGGCACCTTCTCTCTTCCCTGAGGTCCAACTGCACACACCTCCATTTTGGTCCCAAGGTTCTATCAGCTTCATTGTCTTCTGTATGGTTGGTTGTTTGTTACTGCTGCTTTTTGTTTTTTGTTTTGTTTTCCTGATGGTGCATCTCCTCATGAGTTGTTCTCCCCAACCCAACTAGACAGTGAACTCTCAAAAAGAGATAGACCTGGATTAGTTCTGTTTATCCAACAGCCGTCCTAGGACCTGACACAGTCTATTTTAGTAACAGATTTGTTAAATTACCCAACTTCAAAAGGCGGCCACACTTTGTCACCGATAGGCCCTCTGGGCTGTGTTCAGACCTCCATTCAGTCAGAGAAACGAAGGGAGGAAATCTTTGGAGGATTTTACACCTTCTCGGCAAAGTTTCACCTCATTATCTTCCACTGACTCGTGCTTGCACCGTACATGTTGCCTCTTCAGTGGCATAAAAACAAGTAGCCATGACCCGCAGGAATTAAAGGTCCCGGAATCTTCTAGAACTGGTTCAGCCTTCGATGATCCCCGAAGCCTGGGGGACTAGCACATCACCTCCTTGAAGCCTGGATTTCTCCACTTTTACGATGGGAATCCTAGTCAAGGCCATGCCTGCCCCATGGAGATGCTGCAATTAACCCGTGAGTCAGGGTAAGAAAGCTCGCGGTGATGAGGGTGACAACGAAGGTCTAGAGACTTTGCTGTGGTGACAAACAGATTTCATTTCTGCTTAGATGACAATGATAGTATTTTCGTTAACATAACTTTACCCAATAAAGAAACATCAGTGTTAAAAAAAGTGGAAAGTGATAGCATGTGAAGAACACCAATATGGCCAAGACTGCAGAGGTAGTAGAGGGCTGACTGAAAGTCTGGCAAACTCTGCTCAGAGGGTCTTCATTAACTCCTCATGGGAATGTGAGCTTTAGAAGTTACACAGCCCCAGTTCGATAAGGGGACCCTATTCGGAGAGGTGAGAGACCACACAAGACTCTTGGTTATTAAGACACAAAGGGGGTTGGGTGAGCCTGATGGTGGGTATTAAGGAGGGCACATACTGCATGGAGCACTGGGGGTGGTGCATAAACAATGAATTTTGGAACACTGAAATTAAATTAAATTAAATTAAATTAAATTTAATTTAAAAAGACACAAAGTCAAAGGCGCTAATGATTGAATCCAGGGTTTCTAATGTTAGAACTGGCGTTGGTGTCCTCGCCTCCCATAGACTGCCTTCATTTGTTTACATGTTTATCCATTCAGGAGTTCAGTCCACTAACATGCCCTCAGTGCACGTGAATTCCTTCTGGGCACACCAAGAATAAATCTACCTGACCCCTCGTGAATTGTCACCTGCTTTGGCTCCCCTTAGCCCAAGGAATTCTGCTTTAAGGTGACCTTTCTCTCTGGAAAAGGCAAGAGGTGCTTTCTGTTTGAGAAGCTGCCTTCCAAGCCTCAGAGTTGTCCTGCCAAGAGTTAAGTCTCTGTCTGTAGAAATGTCCATCTCCTCAGTTCAGAGAAAAACATATTCAAAACTAGGGACCGCTTCACACAGGGCAGGCGGCATCTTGAACATCAGATATCCCAAAAACTGAAATGCTGATCTGTGAGTAAAGAAATCAGAACCATATGGCTTTTCCCCCCTTAATAGACATATGGGCTTTACAAAATAGGGAGAAACATATTTGGCAAAACGCGTCTCAAATTTTACTCAAACCACAGAACTTTAAAAATATCTTAACATGTCTAATGAACCCAGAATGTGTCCTTGCTCACCCAAATTAATCTAACACCATTCTAGTAAACATTTATACCTACTATGTGCCAGGCATATAAACACACGCGTGCGCGCGTGCACACTGAGAGAAGATATGAATGCAAGTAAAAATATAATGCACTCTAAGGCATCGATATACGTTTGTGGGAAATGTCAAGGAATTTCAGAGGGGAGAGCAGTGAACAGTGTCCCCAGGGTAGGGAGCTGGAATCGGAAAGCTGCCAGGAGGAGGTGGGGTTCGCACCAGGCCTTTGCAGATCCGTAGCAGCCTTCCAGACAAGAAAGGGAAGGAGAAAAGGTTGCAATCCAAGAGAGCGGCGGGAATGAAGGTATCAGGCTCTGAACGTGTAGGGCAGCCAAGCATCCAAGTCCTGCCCAAGAAGCTGCAGCTCAGAGAGCCAGTGTCGGGGCTGGACTGGGGACTGGTGAGCCATGCTGGTCAAACATCCAGAGGAGCTTGAACTCGAGCTGTTGCATAGTGGAGAGCCTTGGGAAACAACTCTTAAAATCATTGTAAAAATCATGTATGTGGACGGAATTTCCTTTAGGACAGGGGAGTGAAAAGTGGGGCCCAACTTGCCAGTACCCTGTCCTTCCTGTGCATCTTTCTAGAAATGTTTGCATGTATCCCAGAACACATGTGTGCATAGGGCCATGTGCGTGCGTGCACTGAGATAGAAATCCCTTTCTGTTTAACTTTGCACAGGGGGAGGTTTAGGAAGGGGGCTGACAGAATCAGAGCTGCACTTCAGAGAATGCTCAAGGACCTCAAAGGGCACTGAGCAAGGACCACACAGCAGCTTGGGTGCCCCAGGAACGTCCAGTCCTGCGCTGCTCTGCCCCTGGATGCTTCTGAAATCTTTCTCAGACCCAGTGTTTCATGAAATGTGTCTCTTACTCATTTTTTTTTTCCTGCTGTGCTATTTACTTCCATTCATAGAGTAGCTTCAGTTCAATAAATGATGTGTTTGCCACCAGAACAATTTGATTCTCATTCTAATTATAGCAACAAGCTGCTTCCCCTAAGCATATTATGGGTGTTTCATTATTTTAAATTGTTATCTTCCATATTAATTACAGAAACAGTTGATCTTTTCTGATAAGCAGGCAGCTGCAAATTCCCTTTTTATGTCTCATTGTAATAGGTGAAGCATCAGGTAAAAATTAAATCAAACTCTAATACAAGTCATGATAGAGGCACATGTAGGTGGCAGTGCGCTGTCTCCGCCCGGCTGGGACTTGCTGTTTTCCAGAAGCCGGGAGCTGCCTGGCTCAGCCCGCAGGCGGACACACCCTCCAGCTCGCCCGCCCGGTGCTGCTGACCAAGGTCTCGTAAAAAGCCTCCTCCCTCAGGAAAGTGAAGAATTGACACAGGAGTAAATCAGCTCCCGAAATAGGGAAGGTCAGAGAGAGGGGTGACACCCAGCTCTGACCCATAATTAGGGCTGTCACTCACTGGAAGGAGGGGTCAGGGTGGTGGGACACAAGAGTTCTGGGAAAGCCTCTCCCTCCAAGGAGAGAGGCCAAAGGCTCAAGTGACTCACGTTTGATGTTCCCGATTACCATCAGGAGTAAGGACAGGTGGGGCCATCCCAGCTCAGAGCCCAGAGGCCGGAATATGCCCAGACAGGCCACCGAGCCCTCCCTTTCCTGATGCGGTTGGGTCACATGTCAGGGCCAACCTCAGGGGCCAAGACAACATGACTCTGAAGGAGTGGCCTCCATTCGGTGTGACCCCTCCGAGACAGGCTGAGCCGGCCCCAGCCCCAGCCTTCCATGGCTGCTCCCCAGGGCTGCCAGTGTCTGAGCCGCTCACACGTGGTGGTTCATCACATTCCTGTGTGTTGGCCAGAGGTATTGAAGGAGGCATTTGAAATAAAGCAACAAAACGACAAAACTCAAAATATACCAGAATGAAGACAAGGCAAAGAGTGAAATAAAATCAGAGTGAGGGGCACCTGGGTGGCTTGGTGGGGTAAGTATCTGCATTTGGCTCAGGTCATGATCTCAGGGTCCTGGGATCGAGTCCCGCATCGGGCTCCCAGCTCAGCAGAGAGCCTGCTTCTCCCTTTCCCTCTGCCTGCTGATCCCTCTGCTTGTGTGCGCTCTCTCTCTCTCATAAATAAACAAAATCTTTTTAAAAAAATTAAAAAACAAAATCACAGTGAGAGAAGCTGAAAGATTAGTAAAATAGATAGAGGGGAATTGGTTCGTAACAAGGTACACCAGGTGGCCCTTTACAATTGTTAAGGCGCACTTGGAGATTTAGCTCTGAGCTTCTCAGAAGTTAAAGCAAAGAAGGAAACATGGTTGTAAGACCTGTAATATTCAGAAATGAAGAACAGAAGACGAGTCACCCAGGAGAGCTCTGACCTAAGGTAACTTCCTGCAGGACTCCTTCTTGAAGAGAACACGGCATGTGGTGCTGACCACATCCCCAACGGCAGGCCCACAGCAAGCCTGTTTGTCAATACCCCCATCCCAAGTGGAGGTCACAAGACCAAAGTTTACTTGCGTTAAAGTCCCTTTATAGGTGACAAAAGCCACAGCTTGCACTGGTTGGATCTTGAACGTAGGTAAATCCCAGAATTTGTCTGTAGAGTTCATGCAATATGTGGGCTGCATAGAACCACTGGACTATGCAAGAGCTTTATGGCAGAACTGAAATTTAGCGTGTTTGGGAAGAAAGGGGAGGAAACTTCTGGGATGTCAAGGTCAGCATATAAGAAGGAAAGTGATGAGGGGTGCCCGGGTGGCTCAGTGGGTTGGGCCTCTGCCTTAGGCTCCGGTCATGATCTTGGGGTCTTGAGATCGAGCCCCGCATCGGAGTCTGCTCAGCGGGGAGTCTGTCTCTCTGCCTGCTTCTCTGCCTACTTGTGATCTCTCTCTGCCAAACTAAACAAACAAACAAACAAAAAAAAACTTAAGAAGGAAAGTGATGAAAATACTCCTTTCCTGCATAGTATTAGCAAGTTTCAGGGTTTCATGGTCTTCCTGCAACAGTGTCCAGTGGAACCTTTTGGGATGATGGAAATGTTCTCTACCTGCCTTGTCCAATCTGGCCACATGTGGTTATTGAGGACTTGAAATGTGGCTGGTGCAATGAGAAAACTGAATTTCCAGTTTTTGTTTAATTTTAACTAATATAAGCTTAAGTTTATTGATTCCCATGTGGCTGGCGGCCACCATATTGGAGGTGCTGGTGTGTCCATTCACTTTCTCTGTCACCCTATAGATCTTCACCCTAACAGCATCCCTTCCCAAATTGGCAGGATTTATTCTTTTGTCCGTTCAAAGCTGAACACAGTGCATGTGGGAACCACACCAAGGGTGCTCTCTTGGGAAGACACGCTGTATGCCAAAAGAAGAGCGCCAACGGAGCTTCAAACCTTGACTCTTAGTGAACTTTCACATGGAACATAACTTCTCTCAGCTTTGTCTTTCTCATTTCCAATGAGGAAAATAATCTAATCCCCTGAAAGCACCTGGAGATATGGTCATAAATGGGTGGCCACACAGAGTCACAGCTACACTTGAGAAAACACAGAAAAACAGGTTTAAACGGGTCATCAGGGTGAGAAGACGTATGTTGGACAAGGGCATCTTCAGGGAAGACTGTCCTTGTCTTCACTTTCTTGATGTCAAAAAGAAGACAGTAACTTGGGGTGCCTGACTGGTTCAGTCAGAAGAGCATACGACTCTTGTTCTTGGGGTGGTTAAGTCCCAGCCCCACATTGGGTACAGAGATTACTTAAATAAATAAATATTTTAAATGAAAAATACAGTAACACTTATTTGTACATTTTTAAAATATTTACATTTTAAAATAAAAATTTTATCTAGAGTTTCATTAAGCATGTCTGGATCTGTGAGCACTCATAAAATTTTTGCACCCAGATGAGTTTCCAATCAAGATTCCTAAAGGGGGAGGGGGGAGAAAATACTACCCAGCATAGGTTTGTTTTCATTTTGATTTTCTCCCCCACGTACTAGACGTCACTTTTGGGGACAGATGGAATCATTCATTCATTCATTCAATGAATGCCTACTTACTTCCCACCATGCTCCTGGCTTCTGGGGTCCCTTGTTCTGGAGGGGCACTCCACAGGGCCACTTTATACCTGCCTGTCAGAAAGACCATTACCCCTATCCTGAAAGCACCTCTGAAAAACACCCAGTCCAAACCACTTAATCCACATGGACCATGTTACTGAAAGGACACCTTCCACAGAATATGGTGGAAATGTGGTAGATGATTCAAAATAGCTCAATCCGTCTTCACTTGAAACAATAGCTACTACCTCTTTACAAAACTCAAGTAACACTGAAAGGAGCTATTTTGCAATATGTTCAGTGTGAATTGCATAAAAAAATCCTAAATAACATCTAAGCAATCCAGAGTGGCGATGAGGGGACAGGCCAGGTGCCTCTCAAGGGAAATCCAACTTCAAGCTGCCTGCTTTGCCCCCTCCTGTTTGCTGAACCCCCAGTGAGGATGCTTAAAATCTTTGCCTTAAGCTTAACTGTGTCATCCCTGTATTTTTAAGTCACACAAAGGTCCCCATAGGAGTACCCACAGGAGAAAATAAAAACTCTTCAATGTAACATTCAAGTTCCTTCTTATTTTGCCTTCTTCTCAGTAACTTAAGCATTATTCCCTGCCCCTTCTCCAGTCTTCCTGCCGCCCTGAGATTCCCCGGCGTGCCCGGCTGCCTCCATCCATCCCTGCTGTCTGTCCTTTCTCACCTTTCCCCATCAACAGCTGTGCTTCCAGACCACTATCTCTGTCTAGTCCTGAGTCACTTGGGCTGAGCCAACCCTGCCAGATCAACTCTCCAGTCTCTGCACATGTGCCACTCGATGTCCCTGACCACCTTCCCATGAGATGCAGAGCTATTGAGGTGGGAATCCAGCCCGTACGTAAAGCTCTTGCTCACATGTGTTCTGCTTCCAGCACTTTTTTGAAAGGCCCTCACTGGTGCCCAACAAGCCTCCCTCCATACTATGCAATCAGGCCCTCCTGTGACAATCTCCACTTTCTCTGAAAAGGAACCTGTAGTAGAGTCAGGTTACGTGATGTGCCCAGAGTAACACAGTTTCTAAGTGACAGAGAAGTTGTTTAACTTTTGACGGCATAAATTCAAAGTCCAAGTCTTGACATCTGTCTGCTTCCAGGACCAAGCGCAATGCCCGGCACACAGAGATCAACAAATCGTGATGGATTGGACTCTGTTAGCACAGGGGGGAGAAGCTGAGGGACTCCACAGCCAGGCTGCTGGGTTGCTGGGCTGCCGGGCTGCTGGGCATCCCCTTACACTTCTTCTCCATCTTTGCTTAACATGGACCCTGGCAACCTGGCAAGATCGGGTTCAACATCCAACATGCCACTACCGCATGTCCAAAACTGTGTGCTATGCCATGGACATTGGACCTCTTCCTGCCTTTCCGCATCACCCTTGCTCTGCGTGGGTCAGGTGTAGACCCGCTTCCTTAGTGGTGTCTCCCAGGTACCCCAGCCCTCACAATTGCCCTCACAATTCCTCTCTTGCTCTTTCTATTCTGTGGATGCGCTTTGGTCATTGCCGTGGGCCTCTCAAACAGGCGCTTCTTTGCATGGGATTCACTTAGTCCTCCCCCACATCGCTGGAGGGCAGCGAATGTGGCATCCTCATGTAGCAAAAGAAAAGAGAATTTCAGAAAGATTTACATCATGCAGCTAAAGCACGGCAAGGCAGACATCCAGTCCATACTTATGTTTCTCTGTCAAGATACATGTGAGAGGCACAGGGTCTGGGGGCTAGTGTCAATCAATAAATTACACTGGGTTGGACTTTCCCATCATTTTCCAGTTGCTCTTTTCCTTATGCATTTTTCCCTTATATTTGTTGTAGTTCTTGCAATATTTTATTTCATAATAAACTTGCAACACATACATCTTTGTCAGTGTGTGTATCATTCATGTAAGAATGGTCTTACATTTTATACCATATGTTCTCTCCTACTTTTTCTGAAATACTCTGCTAGTGCATGTTATATTCCACTTTCTCCTTAACTCAGCTGGTAGAATGGCCATGCACATATAAGTAGAAGGGTCACCAGAGCTGGCAAGACAGAAAGGAGTGGTGAGGACTGTGGAAAAATAAAGACAGAATGCTCTATCCAAATGGCATATCTGAGATTAAAAGCCAGTGGAGGACACATGGGTGGCTCCCATTTGGTTAAGTGTCTGACTCTTGGTTTGGGCTCAGGTTGTGATCTCAGGGTCAGGAGATCAACCCCCACATCAGGCTCTGCGTTGAGCTGCTCTGTGTGGAGTTTTCTTAAGATTTTCTCCCCCTGGCCTCTCCCCAACATTCATTCTCTCTGTCAAATAAATATATCTTTAAAGAAAATTTTTAAATCTCATTTATTTTATTTTTTTTTAAGATTTTTGTTTATTTGAGAGAGATGGAGCACAAGTGGGGAAAAGAGACAGAAAGAGAGGGAGAAGTAGATGCCCTACTGAGTAGGGAACCCAGTGCAAGCTTGATCCCAGGATCCTGGGATCATGACCTGAGCAAAAGACAGACACTTAACTGACTATGCCATCCAGGTGCCTTATTTTTTAAAAAATTTAAAAAAATAAATAAATAAAAGCCAGTGAATCATGATCTCAGGATTTCCCTATCTTCCCACTTGTAAAGAGAGTCAGATTTTAAATGAAATCTAAGCCCAAAACCTTGGTAACTAATTCAAATGTTTTTAGCTTTGGTTTCATAGGACATTTTTTCTTTATTAAAAAAGAAGAAGAAAAAGAAAAGTTGCCCAAAGGCTTGAAACATCTTAAAAATTACTAGATTGTAAATTGCTTTACAACTTATATGGCCGTCTCCAGCACCCTGCCTCACTTGAATAATCTACCAGATCTACGTTATCAGTGAGCTCTTATTCTGTTACTTTCTTGACTCTAAATCAAGCCTAAACCCCTTGAGGGCAGGGATGAGCCTGACAGAGCTTTCTCAGACTGCCTGGTGCTTTCCACAAAACTGAGCTGTGGACATTTTTCCTGATGCATTGATTTCTGATGAATTGATTTCCCTCCTTCCACATGAACTCTCGGGCCAGAGAAGAGCATATTTCCTAATTGTCTTCCAGGCATGGATCTTTGTACAGATTATCAGATATACACATTACCAGATTTGATCACACAGCTTCATAATGAGGCAGGCATAATCCCCATTTTAAAGATAAGAAAACTGAGGGGCAGAGGCCCAGAATCGTCTTTGGGCTGCATGTCAGTCTGCAACCTGTGTCTGCTTCATTCTAAAAAGCACTTTTCTCCCACTACCTCATACCCACACAAAAGCCAACATTTTCTCAAGGATTTTGTTTGAAAAGATGTGTTCCAGTTAAGCGACCTTTGAAAATGCAAACGTAGAAAGAATGAGTCAAGTACCGTCACTGTGATTAGAGTTTGTGACTGCACAAAGCCAGCAGACTCCTCATAGACAGAGGGGCTGAGCTGATTGCTTTGTACACAAGTGAAAATGTCTCCCTTCAAAATGTTGAAAGGCAAATCAAACCCTTTTGGGATGATTCCAATTCAGAGACTCTTTAAAGCGAATTTCTCTCCACCAGCCAGGGCATGTCAAAGAGACAAGTGGAGAAGAAGTGACAAGTGCCAGCCTGGCTGGTCAATTGAGCTTTGTCCCTCCAGAGTGTATGAACTGGGGTCACGGCAGGTCAAAAGGGAGTGTTCCAAGCCTGCAACCTTCCCATTTGAATCAATAGCCACCACCCTCCTGAGCCTCACCTTGTAGCCCTCCAGAAGAAGCTGCCTTTAAAGTAGGATTACTCCAGAAAACAAGCCAAGAATCCTAAGTCCTACTCCCAATAGTGCTGTGTGGTGTTGAGTAAATCACTTACCCTCTCTGGACCTCTTTGTCATTATAATAAAACCTTCCCATGGAGGGGTCGGGAGGAAACATGCTGTCTAAAGCCCCTTCCAGTTCTGTTGGCTTCAGATTCCATTGAATTCTTCCCAGTCTCAAGTTCTGGTGGTGACCTTGATGGATTCCTCTGAATAGAGGTCTTTCTTAGCAGGTTGTTCCTCCTGGATACCCAGACATCGAAACCAGGAACCCATTCTAGGTGTTTTGCATGTATTACCTCATTTAATCTCCACAACAATTTTATAGAGTAGGTACTGTGGGGAAACTGAGGTATGGAGCAGTCAAGCATCTTGTCTAAGGTTCACACGAGGATGGCCCAAAGATTCTAGTACGCTAGAGCTTAGAATCTGAACACAGGTCTGTATGGCTCCAGAGATTTACTCTTTACCACTAGATGAGTGGTCCCCAAGCTTATCTGCCCCTGATCATCATGTAGGGAAGCTTGGAAAATTTCCAAAACAACAGCTGTACCCCAGACCAATTAATTCACCATGTCTGGGTGTGGCGTGTAGGCATCGGTGTTTTGGGAAACTCCCCAGGTAATCCCAAAGTACAGACAAGTTGGGGATGTTGTAGCATCTGACCGTCTCCCTCAACCCTGTGTGTGGGAGATGAGATCATGCAGCATCTGAGAAGGAAGAGTTTGGTCACTGGCTGTGTCACTTGCTAGGCATGTGAGCCTTCACAAGGCATCGGATTTTCCCGGCCTGTCTCCCACCCTGACCCAGCCCCACCAATATTTGCTCTATTGTTAGTTCAGGTATTACTTAATATTTCCAAGGCTCACTTTTCTCATCTTTAAAATGGCTTTCTAAATACCCATCCAACAGGGTTCTTACAAGGGCAAAGGAAACAAAAGTGCTTGAGAGGATAATAACTGCTCAAAACAAAGTACAATGTATCTGAATATGAGGCTTGATCTCAGCCGTGGCAGATAAACACACTCACACACACACAGTTCACACCACAAACACACCCAGCTCAAGGAGCACAGACACACACATTCACGCACAACAATGGCATGAATGTATGTCTAATTCAATTTCCATCTCAAAAAACCAGTCTTCTCTGACAGCTTATTTGTTTATTTGCATCTTACAAAGGTAACATCAGCATCCACCCCATCTTCTTTGTTGCTTGCTAGCTGTTTGTCTTATTTAAGTTCAGAGAAGAGAAGGTGACATTAGCTGAAGGTGCTTTCCTGGCTGGACTGTCAGTAGTGGTGGTGGTGGTGGTGGTGGTGAGCACTTTTTCATAAACTTAAAAAATAAAAGTGTTTTCATTTTCTGGTTGCTGTAATAACCTTGTGATGCTAGAAAATGAGAGTATATTTTCTAACTGAAATTGTTTTCCTCAATTGCAGGCTCTCTCTTCACACTTGTTGGCTATTATTGTAGGGTTGCTAATGAATGTTGACCTTCTGCTGGAGCTCCCAATAATGCATTCTTTTAAATACAACAGTGATGTCTTAAGTTACACAGAGGTTTCAAAGAAGAGGATAATATATGTCTTACTTGGGTGGCACCATTCATTAGAATTATCTTTTTACCACAAGAGTTAATGGAATATTCCTCATTCAGGTTTCATATTTTATCAATGCCACCTGCCAGAATATTGTCATTCACTGTTATAGTGGCCCCTTGCTCCCTCTCTATTGGTCACTTCATGCTGAGGAGTTATTCTTTTCAAAACCCCTTGAATATATCCCTGACTCCAAAACCTCGATTCTGATAAGTGATCATCTCTATCTCTGAAGCTTCTTCTGTCTTGACTATTTCAAAGACCGTCCAATCCATCCTCCCACTGCTGCCAGAAGCATCCTTTCAAACAATATCCAATATCATCCTCCTGATTTAATACCTCTTCTGGCTCTCCATGTACACAGGAAAAAGCACTGTGCATAGATTCCTTAGGGACCCAGCTCTCCTTCAAGTCCCCACCAGGCTCCTTGAACTCCAGGCAATGAAACTTTCCAGCATTCTCTGACAATGCCATGCTCCTTCGCATTCTGATGGCTTTGTTGCTGTAGTTTACTTGCTTACATTGAGAAAAGAGGGGTGTAAATTAATCTTGAGTAGCTATGACGTGTGTGGTCTTCATAGGTACTTAACGTATATCAGCCCTTGCCTACCATCCTTACTCCAATGTGTTCTTCAGAATAAAATGCAAGTAGCCTTGCTCTGTGAAGTTTTCCCAGGTGTCTTAAGCAGTAGTCCTCTCTCTACCCTGCCCACCATGCATTGAGCTGTCTTATAATACTGTGTCTGGTTTCTGAAGTTCAAAGCCTGATGGGGGATTTTTTTGCAGATAATCTCTTGAAGGAGAGCTCTCAGATAAAACCTTTAAAGGAAGGGGTTCAAAAGGTAGTTCTTTATTAGGAAGATGTGGTTTCAGCTGAAGTCCAGCCTCGGGCTGATTCCTTGGGGAATTCTGGGGCATGAGTTGTCCCACTGTGAAGTCAGGGGCTAGGTTTGTATGCCCATATCATCTATTCATTAGCATGGCCATGATCATTTCCTGGAGAAGCATGACACTCCATTAGCAGGAGTACTCATAGCAGCGGAGGACGGCCACACCAGTCTGGTAGAATTCATACCTATAGTCTATTAAGAACTATGCTGCAAGGGGTTTTTGTTTGTTTGTTTGTTGTTGTTTTTACATGGATCCCTTTTATTAGCCTGTAACACCCTTGAAAGTAGATCAGCTGAATGTGAATGTTTCTTCTTTATATAATCCTGAGAGTCAACCCAATTTTTTTTTTAAATTTAGTAAGAATACTGTATTATTTTGAATGAATATCCCATCTCTGGACTATCTACACTCATCAGAGAAAGGCTCTTGTTCTAAGAATTTAAGAAGCTTCTCAACATGGTCCTAGATTCCCAGGGACCTATTGTCTATGTGGGGAGATGGGGCATATACATGCTGAGGACAGTCATGGCAAGTCTGTCTGAGGCTGTTCAAACAATGACATGTACAATATTGAGTTATACCTATGGGCTAGGCACAGTACCAAGTGTTTATCCCACCAGGTACACCCAAAGAACTAGTATATTTTTTACCATAATGGTTGCTGAATGATTAACAATGATCTTACCCACTCCCACTCCCCTGACTTATAAAGAGAATATCCCCATCTGTGAGTTGACATCAAGGGCTCTTCTCTGTTATATAAAATTTGGGGATTAGACAAGAAGAGAATGTACAGAAAATGCCAGAAATGATCATGTGACAAAGAGCCAGGAGAATGGGTGGAGAAGAGGAACAGGGGTGATGTGTGGGTGACATTTGGAATTGCAACCAGAAGAGTGAAAATGTTGAGAATCAATGGTTGGGGATTGAAAATGTGGTAGCAATGGGAGAAGTGGAATTTTTAGGTATCTGTTGTGTATTGGTTATGTATTGATCCTGCTTCGACTTTTCCTTAAGAGGATAAACAAGATGTGAAGAACTTCCATCTACTTTTAGTTGCTGAAATTTGCTGAATGTAACACTGTGCTGAGACAACATCACAAGAGGCCCTGGGGTTTGAGTTCTCCACACAATGTCTCATTTAATGATAAAGTGACGGAGGCCTGGGGAGGTTAAGTAACATGCCAAAGTCATCTGACTGGCAACAACTGATTTCAAGATTTGACTCCAAATTCATCCCAGTCAGGTCCCTGGGTCCTCCAGCATCCCTGATTAAGAGTGATGCCAATGCCATGAGCACCTGCTTGGGGGAAACTCAAATGGAATTTAGGCCCTCACTATCTTGAGGGCTTGGTGTCAGGTGGTCCCGAAGAGGGAGACATCTCTGTGGCATGAAAGGAAGAGCCTTGTGAGCAGAACTAGAGCTTGCTCTGGGCCTGAGTCTGAACCCAAAATATCCCCAGGCGGGCTGATTGCAGAGACTGTCTGGGAACCTGCTGCAGAGAGGTCATCAATGACACCCATTAAAAGCAAGAGAAAGACATTGCCCTGTGATTTTTAGTAAAAGCCCCTTGTTTTATAGACTCAAACCTAGATTGACTGACTTCTCTACCAAAAAAATTAATTCACTTCAAGAGCGACTGAGATGTATTCTTTCTTATTTGCCTTGCATGACACCAAATAACTGGTAAGACACGATGGTTTGACTCTCCTCTCTTTGGTTTTGAAGTTGTACTGATAGAGCCATCAAACTGTCATTCACAGACTCTGAAAGAAGCAGTGTTTTCCTTCCCTAAACTCTCCTGTTGTTAGCAATTCTACTCGCCTGTTTCAGCAGCTTAGAATCATGTCAAGAGCTAGATCCCACTCAGAAAAAAAAAAGAAAGAAAGAAAGAAAGAAAGAAAAGGAAAAGTAGGAAAGAAAGAAAGAAAGAAAGGAAGGAAGGAAGGAAGGAAGAAATTTCCTTACTCTTCAGCTGGGGCATGATGGAATGGCATAACCACCGAATCTGGAGTCAGATGTTGACAGTCGTCAATTGTGTGACACTGAGAAGAGCATCTCATTCCTTGCAGCCTTGGTTTCCTCCTCAGTAATGTGGGGACTATTAATCCCTGCCCTTCGCACTTCATAAAATGGTTAACAAGATGAAATTAAATGATGGGTAAGAGCAGTGCTTCCTCTACTATGAACTGTTGTGCACATGGAAGTGGTGATTATTAATTACAGTTTGGATTAGAGCATAAAGTGGTTTCCCAAAGCTTAAATAATAAGCACCTAAAGAATCAAGAGGAGAAATATTTATAGAAAAGATGTTTGCTTTCCCTTACATGTATTATCAATTGCTCTCAACTGGTGTTTTAATTAATAAGGTGTGTGATTTTTTAATTTAAACAAGATTAAGTCTCTGGAAGAAATAATAGCAGACGAACATGAATTATGTAATAAAAAAAAAAAATTCCCAACAATGGTCGAGATGAAGTGGTTATCTAGAAACAGAAAGATTCTTGTTCAATTCTTAGAGGGGACTGCACTGATTAGCTCTATTGTTGAAGTGCATTTTTTTCCACTTTAGATAATATTCACTTATTTTCATATTCCTTTTAGGACTTTATTATGTCTTTTCCACACTCCAATGCATTTCTCTTAAACATTTTCCTACCATGGCATAATCAGAAAGCAGATCAGGGAAACTGAACTCCTTGGCTTGTCCCAAGAAGGAGTCAGAAGAGTTCCTTGAGAATAGCTCATAAGCTGGAAATGACTCACCAGGCCAAGAAGGTCAGAAAACTGAGACTCACACTTTATTCCTCACTCACCGTTTACCTTCGATCACAGAAGGAGTTCTAACTTCCTTATATTTCCACATTTCCACCTCCTTTCCCCTTTCTGACTTTCCAAGTCTAATGCAAACACTTGCATCCTTGTGGAAAAATTTCAGTGGTCTCCAAAAGGATGTGCAGCCTCCAGCTTGACTATCCTAGACCCTGCTACATACAGCAGTTGGAGATCTTTCAAAAAGCACATGGAAACACTACCATTTTCAACAAGGAATAACAGGGATCATATTTCTACTCTTACCTGAAAAAAACTGGGGAAAAAGGAAGAAAAGAGCAGTTAAAACACATGAGACAAGTTTTAAGCACATTGACATGGGGCAAAAAAGCAGGCATCCCTGGTAGGGTCAGTAAGTGAAGTGAACCCCACAATCTCCCCAGCTTACCACTTAGACTTTCAGAAAATGGGGACACTGAGGCAGAGGCTGGGAGTCTTTCTCAGTTGTAGCAATGAAGCTGAGTGGCCAGGGAACCACGACTGCCAGAGTTTGCAAGGCACAGAAATAGGAAGGAGAGAACTGCAGAGAGAAAAATTTCGAGAAGGTTGTCCCACTAGTCTTGAGAAGAGAGTTGATCATTGTACCCAAGGCTGGAGAAATGGCCACTGGAAAAAATTGGAGGGAACAGTCCTTGGAGGTTACCAGATACAGCTTTTCTTCCCACCAACCAGAGTGGAAAACTCATAATTCAGAGTGTCAGAATATTCAGAGCAGGGGTGCCTGGGTGGCTCAGTTATTAAGCTTCTGCCTTTGGCTCAGGTCATGTTCTCAGGGTCCTGGGATCAAGTCATGCATCAGGCTCCTTGCTCAACTAGGAGTCTGCTTCTCCCTCTTCCTCTGCCTGCTCCTCTGCCTACTGTGCTCTCTCTCTCTCTGTCAAATAAATAAATAAATAAAATCTTAAAAAAAAAAAAGAATATTCAGTACTGTTTTACGTCAGTGGGGCAGTTAGCTCTGGACTGAATACAGCTCTGCCCACCTAAAAACATTTTAAGAAGGTGCAAAGACCCATACTTTTTTTCAAGTCACATAACCAGATCCTAGAGTAAAGTCCAAAAAGAGTTATTCAGATACAAAAATTTTCAATGCCTAATACGGCTAAATTCACAATGACTGGCACACAATAAAAAATTACCAGGCATGCAAAGAAAAAAAAAAAAAAAGAAAGATAAAGAAAGAAAGAAAGAAAGAAAGAAAGAAAAGAAAAGAAAAGAAAATATAAGTGATAATGAGGAGAAAAATTAATCAAAATTGACCTGGAAATTACGTATACATACATTATATATACATAACAGAATTGGTAGAAAGGATTTTTAAAAAAGGATATTAAAACAATTATAACTATATTTCTTACTTTCAAAAAATTAAGTAGAGACATAGAAATATAAAAGACCAAATCAGGATTTGAGAGATGAAAGCCAGTATTTTTGTGCCCTTTGACTCATGGCACACATTTCTGTTATCAGATGGAGCATGTCCTAGATCTCCAGGACAGCACGTGCCTACTCTACAGATAACAATACCTACCATATTGCACACCTAGAACTATGCTAAGAGGGTAGATCTTCTGGTAGGTGTCCTTATCACAAACAATAATAAATAAGTAATAGGACAAGAGGAGGTTCTTGGAGGTGATGGACAGGTTTATGGCAGTGGTGCTGGCTTCACAGATGCTTACTTATCTCCAGACTTGTCTAGATTACATAGTTAGGTATAGGTTTTCCTATGTCAATCATACCTCCATTAAATGCTTTAAGTTTTACCAAGATGGTATGGAAACCACACTGTCTAAACTAGCAAATTCAGTGAATGGGATTAGCCAATGATTAGATATCGCAGAAGGAAATATTACTGAATCTGTAATCAAAGTAATTGATAGTTTCCAAAATAAAACACAGAGAAACAAGATAGGGGGTGAGGAAGGTGATGCAGCAAGCATCAATGAGCTGCAGGATGGTTTCATCAGCCCGACATGTGTGCAGGGAGTGGGAAGAGAGGGAGAGGCACAGGATTAGTACGTTATAGTTGCATAAGCAGTAACTCTGAAACTCAGCTTAAAATAACATTCATTATCTCATGGAGTTTCCAAGGGTCAAGAATCCAGGCACATCTTAATGAAGTTTCAGGCAAGGGTCTCTCATGAGGTTGCATTTGAGCCCAAGGCATCTGAAGCCTCCACTGAGGCAGGATTTGCTGAAAGCTCACTCATGCAGTTGTTGGCAGCCTCAGTTCCTCTCCACACAGGCCTCCCCTTTGGGGTATTTGGGTGTCCTCACTTCTCCCAGATCAGAGAAAGGGAGAGCAAAACAGAATTCACACAGTACTTTATCAGTTAATCTTGGAAATGATGTAACATCATGTCTGCCCTCTTGTAGCTGTCCCTGGCAGAGCATGGGGAGAGACCGTGGCAAGAAGGTGAGTATCTGGAGATGGTGACTGTTGGGGGCTCTTAGAGGTTGCTTACTATTAAGGTCCAGAAAAATATTTGAAAAAACATGGGTCAAACAATTTTAAAATTTGATAAAACTATAAATTCTCAGATCCAAAAGACTCAAGAAACCTCAAGCACAAGGAATATGACAAAAAACACACCAAGTCCATCATAAACACATTGTTTAAAATCAGTTATAAAAAAAGAAATCTTAAAAACAGCCAGAGAAAGTCTTCTACATTCCAAGGCAGCTGAAAGCTACAAGACGGATGATACTAAGTATTGAAGAAAATGTGGAGCAACTGGACCTTCCAGACACTCACTGCCAGTGGACTATGCAATGGTGCAAGTGTTTTGGAAAATAGTTGGGCAATCTCTTTAAAGGTGAGACACATCCCTATCATAGGACTCAGATTCCTATTTACTCAAGAGAAGGAAAAGCATATGTAGATGGAGACTTGAACAGTGTCTTTAGCAACTTTATTTATCGTGGTTAAAACCTGGAAACAACTCCAATGTCCATCAGTCAGTGAACAGATCAACAGCATGTCCATGGAAATGTATTCCTGCTCAGAAATGCAAAGAGATGAACTACTCATCCCGTACATGAACTACTCAACACCATGGAGGAATCTTGAAATAAATATGGTAAGTGGAAGACAAATACAGAAGAGTAAACTGGTCTGGTGATAGAAAGTACGTGTGTTCTCAACTGCAGGTGGAGCCCTGGGGGATGAGAGGGAGAGACCGTTTCGGGGAATTATGGTGCAGATATGTTGATTCTGGTGATGGCTTCATGGAGGGTGCCCAAATTTATCATGTTGTACACTTTAAAAAATGGACAGTTTGCATATCCATTAGACTTCAATAAAGTTGTCAAAAACAAAGACCACACCCAGTATAGACCTACCCCTACTGAGCTTGTCTGTTCAGTGGTTCCTATAGAAACATAATTTGGAGAGCTCCTCCAGAACACATCTGCAATAAAATAATGTCTGTGTCCCACCCCCAAATTTTCGTATGCTGACAGCCAAATCCCCAGTATGATGGTATTTTTGGTGGGCCCTTTGGGGGGTGATCAGGTCATCAGGGTAGAGATCTCATGAATGAGATTAGTGCCCTTATGCAAGAGACCCCAAGGAGCTTCCTGGCCCTCTTTGCTCCATGTGAGGATAGAGAAAAGTGAGCAGCCTGTAACCTGGAAGAGAGCCTCACAGAACCCAACCAAGCTGATCCCTTGATCCCCGATGGCCCAGCCTGCCTCCAGAACTGTGAGAAATCCATTCTTACCACTTCCAAGCCACCCAGTCTGTGGCCTTCTGTTGCAGCAGCCCTAATGGACCAAGATATTGCCCTATCCTAGAGAACCTCAGATTCACTGAGGACAAGATCACATCCAGAGTCAGACAGAGAACCGGACAGGATGAAGTGTTTAAGTGCTACACTTCTTCTACACTTCTACACTTCTTCTCAATAGGACCGTGGATCAAGGCATCCTAAAGGTGGTAAGTCTTCATTTACAAGGGCGGGGCAAGGTCTGCAGTGTGGAAACAGAGAAAGAAGGGGCGCTGTCTTCTCAAGTCGGGTTAAAACAAACAACAATTTTTAATCTTCCAAATAGCTGTCAGGTTAGAAAGATGCTGTTTATCCCCAAAATGTCTAGTTTTAGCCCCTTGTGGTGATGAAGACTATGTTTATGTGATTAATAGCAGAACTTGCATGTAATATTCCCAGCCCATGCTCCCGCTTTCATCTGGGGACAAATGGGCAATGTCCTGGGTCTGGTTACTCAAGGAGGTCTCAATTCTCATTCCCTTACCTCTTCTCGTGCCATTGGACAGAGACATAATGTGATATATTCAGGGGCCGATGTCTGCCTCTCCCCCACTCCTCCACACCATTTGTCTCTTTTTCTCAGCATTTAAATAATGAGCAGAAAGTGAGGTAACATGTCTGTGAGTCACCTTTGACATCTTTTCTTGGTTACCTGGTTGTCTGCAGTGCACAGTCCAGTGCAGTGGACAGCTCAGCCATCGATAGTGAGGAAGACAGAATCTTGGGCAGCAGGTGCCAAGCAGCTGCTCCTGGACCAGCGGAGACATATGACAGGCCAGAAAGGCCAAGGTTGGAGATGACTTTCATCTTCAAGAAGTTCAGGGCTCATTGAGTCGTCTACATCAACCTTTCCTCCAAGACGGAGATTTCTCCAGAAGAAAAAAATGAAAAAGGAAAGGAAGGAAGGAAGAAGGAAGGGAGAGAGAGAGGGAGAAAGGAGGGAAAGAAGGAAGACAGAGAAGGAGAGAGAGAGGAAGGAAAAAAGAAAGAAAGAAAACTTATCAGTTGGGATTTAAAATAAAAACCAGGCAAGTGGAAAACAATACCCAGGCCCTTAGACTCAAATCAAGCATGAGAGACACGATTTTTATTTTCTATAAGGATGGGGAAAGGATAGTTTCAACATGTTTCCTTACAGAGATCTTCAAAGATGTCTAAAAGTGCAGAGAAAAGGATAAAACCCTCATCCCATCACTTACTTTCAACCCATTTTGTTCTTTCATCAGAGAGAAGCGGGCAGTACCTACAGGCATGCACCATGGGCATCAGAGATCAGAGGTAGAACAGCGTTGACAAAGCAACCCTGGGCTTCTGAGTCTAAGTCCTCTTCCCCTTCTGCAGGGTGCATGAGCAGGAGCCAGCGCCTTAACTTCTGGCCAGACTTCACTCCAGCAAAAGGTGGATGTGGATATCCACACGCTGGGATCACCGACAAATCAAGGGAAGCCCGGAGCTGGTCCCGTAGCAGCTGCTACGTAAACCCTGCAGGTTGGCTGTGGTTTCTGCATTCAAACCTATCAGGCAGTTATGCCCAGAAGACAGACAAGAAACTATCACTCGGGCCAAGTCCGGACAAAGGCCTGACTCTGACACATGTGGGATTTTCCCAATGTTTTCTGGGAAACGAGCAATCAATGGCAAAACGCCTCAAGTCCATGCACGTTACAGATAAAGCAGATGCATTTTCAACGGCAGGGAATGAGAAAGGCTGCAAAGAATTTTTTTTTTTTTTTCTTTTTAATGCTGACTAATGTTATAGTGACTCGTTAACCATTTACTGTCCCTGGAGTGTCCAGTGGTATTTCAATGAGGAAATCCTAAAACACACCAGAGGCAATTGAAACCTCCAGATACTTGGCAATGTCAAAAGACATTTTTGATTGGAGATATTTTTAGTTGTCTTGATGGGGCTGGGGCATTACCGGCATCTGGTGGGTAGGGGTCAGGGAACATTCTAGAATGCATAAAACAGCATCACTACCCCCAGCAAAATATTACAGAAGTCCATGTGCTATTACTACCAAGGCTGAGAACCTCTGAGTTAGCTCAAAACAGATCAAGCTTTGAGGCCAGACAGAATTACATGGAGTCCCTGCTGTGTGCTTTACCAGCTCTTTACCTTCCTGTGAATGTCTCCGCTATGGTTTGGGGAGGAGGACACCTTGATTGCAGGTCTATCTGCTTAACTGAAGATAATCCGAAGGCGAAGTGTTGACCTCTGAGGCTGACCCACAGAGGTACCCAATGAGTGGACACTGTTAACCATTGTTCATTGATTGCTGCAGTGTTGGACATTTGGAATAATAATCCTGGATTTCTTTTGTTATAAAATCCTTGGTGAGCTAAGTGGAGAGCTAGATCCTGGGAGGAAACCAAAGACGGTCTCAAGTGGCCCATGCCACCCTATCCAGGAAGCTGGGTGTGCAGAAAAAGAGACTGTCTAGGGAAAGTTTGCTCACAAGCACCCTGGGTGGGGGTTGGTTATCAGTTGGTGGGACTCTTTTAGTTGGGAAATGGAGAAAGTCGATTTTTGTTAACCATGGCACTATTGATATTTGGGGCCAGATAACTCTTCATTGATGTTGGACCCTACGAGGATGTTCAACCGCAGCCCTGGCCCCTTGAGGCCAGTAGTCCCCACCACCACCACACCCTCAATGCCCCATGCCTCCAGACATTGCTGAATGTTCCCCTGGGAGAGATGGGAATTGATTTCGGCCCCTGATGGTGGCAGTGAACCTTCATCCTCCGCCTTCGAGCCATCCTTAAAACAGACATCATTCAGTAGGCACAGCCCTGTGCCACTGAGAGCAGACCCAGTCATCTTACCACGTGTGCATCAGACAGCCACAACAAATCTGTTTCTTCAAATCCTCTTCCCCATCCTAACCTGCACTCCCCTGTCTGTGCCTCCATTGCTACTCCGCAGTGTTTTAAACACCACCTGCCTCTCAGTAAAGGCTCCTGTGTGTTGCTGTTGTTTTTTTTCCCCTGGATTCACAATTATCTTGGTCACCCGTGCTTCGCATCCCATTGGTTCACCTACGACAATCTTCCTGTATGCTAGTTACCATTAAGATGCTTTCTCAGAGATCCCTGAATTTCCCTCCTATTCATTAAAATGCACGTTTCTCCAAGATGGAAGTGCTAGCCATTATTTTTCAATATTAATGTTATTGTTTTTCTGAAGCTTCTGTTGTCCCGTAACTCAAGGACCCCTTGTCGAATCCCATATGTAGCATGTTTATTAGATGTAATATTTTATCGCTCGGACTCAGTGCCTGACACTATCATTTCCTTCTTATTTCAATAAAAATGATCTCCTTCCTTGCGGTTCTGACAGGAGCTAATGGTTTTCTTTATCACAGGAGAAAGTAAGAATGAGGCAGCGCTAAAAGACAAAATGAACTGTATATATTTGTGCCTTAATTCAATTTATAGCATAAACTCCAATCTTAATCAAGTAACTTTATAACTTCAGATATAAGAACAACAACAAAAGCCACTGGGAGAGTTAAGGGCCTCCAATTTTTCTGGGTTTGTAGATTGTATGTTTGAAAAACGATGTCCAAACACAACCTTATGGAAACAGAAGGCACCTGTCACAAATGCTCCCGGAATTTTGTATTCCTTCTTCCTTCCACCATTCCTTCCACCATTCCTTCCTTCCTTCCTTCCTTCTTTCTTTCCTTCTTTTTGTGTGTATATTGCCAAGTGGGGGGGGGCATTTCTATCAATATCGTTTAATTAAGTGCTAATAGAATCCAGTACAGCTATCACCGACAGAAGCACAATATTACCTGTTTGATGAGAATTCTTTGCTGCATGTAAATTCCAGGTGGATTCTGCCCAGCTTTGTAGTTTTATTAGGAATGAAAAAAAAATCGCATATTCAGTGTACAATTAGATCATGAACATTCCAGCAGGGAGCTGAGAGTTTTATAGCAAATGCTAAACAATTGTGCAAATAAAGGCATTTAAAAAGCCCCACCCAGATATCAAATAGAGAAGAAGACACAGGACAATGTTGAAACTCTTGTAAGTATGGGGACGTGGACTGGTCCTGCCTGAAAAGGCAACTGGATAACAGTGGATCACCCTACCCCCGCGTAAGTGGCTGTCATCATTTGTGGGGAGGATCAATGTTTTTGCCTGGTTCAGATCACACGCTCTGAAAATAATCCGTCGGGGTTCAGGATCCTGTGTCTGCCACTGCCCAGCTGTATAACCAGGGCAGACATGCCTTAACCCAGGCAAGTGTCAGATCCTATAGCTGAGAATGTAGCCGCTCAGCGCACTGTCAGGATAAAATGTCACGTCTGAACAGTGTTTAGCTTGTGCCTGGTACAGAGTAAGAACCAATACAGGGCAACTCCACTCTTACTCTATTATCTTGTTGCTATCTTTGGTCAACATTGTTACATTGTTACATTCAGCCCTGGGGGTTCTGACTTGGAATGGACTGGAAGACTCCATTCAAATGTCAAATCCCCAGCACTTATAAGGTGCCTACTGGGGCAGGGCCCTGCGGAAGGTGCTGTAGGGAATTCAGAGATGAGTTTGACATGATCCCTGACTCCCAGGGGCTCATTAGCACAGAGGGGAAGTGTTCGCCAACACCAGCAGTTACATGTTGATGGCATATCTCTACAGTGACACTTGGTATGTTGCTGCAGTTCAACATGCTGTAGTTTAGGTAGAAGTGCTAGGAAGTATCCTAGAGTGTGAGCTCCTTTAGGGCAAGGCAGAGGCCTTTTCTGAATCATTTCTGCATCCAGCCTGGATCATTCACTCCTATGTTCCTTCAGCAAAGTGTTTATTGAGACCTGCCAAGTAGCAGGTGCTGGTAGGAATTCCAGGTGGTGACTGAGGCATAGTTATGATCCCTGGTCTTATGGACTCTGCATTCTGCTCAGAGCAACAGACAATGAATAACCAGACTCTCCCATCATAGCTAACAGGATATCTGGCACAAAACACTGAAATCTAGTTGGCCCTCAAGACGTACTTACTGAGTAAGTGAAAGTAAACGGACACATGTACACAAAGTCATCTCAAGCAGACAATGACATCCAATATAGAAATGGGATGCTATGAGAGCTTATAGCAAGAGGACATGAACTGTTATCGGGGAAATGGAAGCTTCTAAAGGAAATGATGAGGCATGGGAATATTCTATTGTGTTGATACACAAGACTCCCGGTGAAAACTTCCCTTCAGCTAAGCTGTGGTTCTTCTAGTCTTTCTGGTTCATAATTTTTCCTTCTTGCATTACAAACTCTGTGTTTTGTTTGGGATCTCTGTCATCTGGGTGTACAAGCAGAAATATGAAGCAGAGTAGGGATTGAGAATATAGATACTAACCTTCTTTGGGGACCCATACAGTTTGCTCCTGAAGGAGCTCTTGAGAGACCTATCCAGTGGGAATTCTGCCAGTGAGGTCACACTTGGAAATATTAACACATTCCATGCCTCTGCTCATTTATCCACGGGTTGCATAAGTAATAATTTTATTTCCCTTATGAGTCAAGCTCTGCTAGATCCTAGGCTACATGGTTAGCAATACCAGATGGTCTCCGTTGATTGCTTCCCTTGACCAGTATCATTCTGCAACCTGAAGACAGCTTTCTTGAAGACAGTCTGCTCAGTAGGGCCGATGCTAAGTGGATGGAAACATAGTCTGTGCTTGTAGAGGGGTCCTGTCCAATGATGGAGACAGAGGCATTAGCATCTGAGTTTAATACACCAAGATGGCTACAGTTTTTGCCACAATCTCATCAGAATTTTTGCCTCTCATCAGAAGTGGTCAAGTTGGCTAGTGAGAAACAGATGTGGGTGGGTCTTTTTCTGTCATTATTTTAAAAAGCAAGAGAAAGAAACAAGGATATTTATACACAGAGATATGCAAGAGCTAACTGGTAGGTCCACAGAGCTGGTGGGCTAAGTATCGCAGGAAACCCAGCACAGCCTGGCTCTCCACAATTAGGATGGGAGTCACTGTAGCAAGTGTCAGCTGAGTTGCAGTAAAGTTATCAAACTCAGTTCCAGGCTGATGATACACAAAGGAAATAAATTTAGCATGACCTCAGGAAGCTTCTGAGCTGATCCATCCACTGACCACAGGTAAACTTACTCCCTGGTGCTTTCTACCTCCCAGTTTTCTTTTGTTATCTATAGTGTCTCATAGCAAGATCCCAGGGACCAAAATAGTAATTATTATATCAAACAGACATCATTTGTTGATACCTACAAGGTGCCTTGTCTATTATCTTGCTTACAATCCTTAATCTGCATCTTCCTGGTTGAGTGAACTTGGGCAACTGACTATCTCCCCAACCCCTTATGGAGGAAATAGTAGTAACTAACAGGTAGAATTGTGAAGACATGCGAGATAATGTTAGTGAAATTCTTAGCATGATGCCTGGTGCAGGTTGCCACAAGTCCCTACAAATGAGGATAAGGCCCTATTAATGATTTATCTTTTGCACTGAAAATACTAAAATTATCGGAGACTGCTTTACTAGCACCACACCATCAACAGAGAAGTTTCTGGAAAATTCCAGAAGGGCATGGGGAAAATTGAAATGGAGGAGAGTGGAGACATATAGAAAGCTTGTTATTAGAACATATAAGAACCCAGTGGCTGCTCTGCATTTGGAAACTCTAATTCCATTTGTCTCCGTGGCGGGGGGGGGGGGGGGCTAAGCATCAGTATTTCTTTTTAAAAGACTTTACAGAAAGGGTTAAAACATCAGGTCTGTCTTTCAAGAAAGTCTGTACTGTTTATCTGTACTGTCTATTCTAGAATAAAATAAAAGAGAGAAAAACATAAGGGACAGTGCTGGGGTGAAACAGGCATTAAAAAAGGAAAGAAGGAAAGAATAAAGTTTATGAAAAAACTTTAGAGAGAATTCAATGCAATCATTTTCTTGTTTAAAATTCAGATATGTATAAACTGCCACTTTATAACATTTCATCCCAGTGACCTTGGCATTCTTCAGTCTTTGCCAAACAGTTCATAACAACTTTCATTGTATATTAATGAGACCAAAATATGTATTCTATGTAACAGGTTCTGTGGATATTTTTATATAATTTTCCAACCATTTATTTTTCTCTAAAATGTAGCATGAGGAGAAAAAACTATCGATCCCTCTGATTATTTTTCCATTTTCTTGTGGCCTAACCATATCAATAGAACCGACTGAAACATCCTCAAAAAATCATCATCCCAGAGCCTTGATCATATTCCTAGGTGCATGTGACTTTCGGATTTATTTATTTATGGGCTCTTTGAATTATACGGAAAGATGAATTGAATACTCAGTGTCCAATTTTTCTCTATTTTCAAATTTATGTTCAATGCAAAGTATAAACTGATTTATGTTCAAAACAATGTATAAACTGAAGACCTCATTTCCCTCAGAGTGTTCATGTATAAATTCATTAAAATAACTCCCTTCCCCCCACCCCAGTGATACTATTTATTACACACACACACAAAGGAGCTCTCTTCTGCATTTTTCCCATCTTCATCGACTCAGTGCTTCATCATTTACCAAATGTCTGTGAGTTGAACAAGAAGTGATTCAAAACCCATCTTTTTTTTTTTTTTTCCCTCCTTCTTCTTTTTGCCTGGCCCAATCCACATAAGCACCGAAGGAGAGAGGAAGAAAGAGAGACATAAACATGCAAGAGGCAAGAAGAGGAAGGGAAGAAGAAAAACAAGAGAGACGGGAGAGAGAAGGAGCGGGAGAGGCCAAATGGGAGAGAGCGCCAGCCGGCGCGTGCCAAGAAGGAAGACTCAGAGCGGTCGTGATGGATAACTGACGTGAACGTGTCAGGATGGTATTATGTAAATGACCAAGACAGCCACGCCATGCACTGATGATTCTAGAGGATGTGAGCAGTGTTGTGGTCCTCAGACACTCGTGGGTCTTGTTATTTTTCTTCCCTCCAACTACCCTTGGGGTGGATTCTTCCTGACCCCAGTCCTTGGGAAAAGAAAGAACGAAAGAAAGAAATCTTTAAGAAATAACTTCCCCTTCACCAACACAGACCTCTCCGTTCCCTAGTCAAGAAAGCTGGGGGGGGGGGGGGGGGGGAAGAAAGACAAAGTGGAGGGAAGGATGTGACAGATCTCTCCTGGGATCCCTCCCCTCCCTTGGTGCCAACCGGACGTTTTCAAACTGCCTTTTGTTTAGATCAGTGAAGAATTTGGCTTTATCAAGCATCTTGATTGTGCCTCAGTTTCGAGGACAGCACCTAAAGGGGACATCTGGAAGCAAAGAGAGTGGCTCTGAATTAGAAAATAAGAGTTACCATTTTATATATATAATATGGCCCATGGGAATGTGTATTTTTAATATGCTAATATTAGGCCATCTGCATTCTGATTGGGGGAGGAAAGATGGATTCCATCTAAAGGACTCCGCTGATTGCAGGTGAGAGTTTACAAGCTCACAGCTGAAAATGTCCTATACAACTTTGCAATTTGTAGCTTCTCTCCAAATTAAAAATATATGCAGAATGAAAAAGAATGCCCCAACTAATGCTCCGTATTACTTGGTCCTCATTCATTCATTTATATTCATGTGTGTAAAATATTTATTGACTACTCATTGCATACCAGGTCCTCCCTCCACAAATTGTTGGGACCACAAATATTAATACCAGATAGTTCTGGCCACTGAGGAATCATCAGCCTCATGGGGAAAACAAACATGGAAAGAGATCATTACAGAACAGCATAATACTAGCTTTAGTGGAGACCATGGTTATTGGAAAGAGTGTCTATCCTCCCTTGGAGGGCACATTTGTCTGCTTTGTCTCTCCTCCTGGCCTGTCAGTCCTTGGAGTGAGCTGATCATGCTTGGTCTTTTTAGTTCAACCCCAGGTATTACACCCATGGTAGAGTCATGGAATGCTAGCTTGTTTTATGATTATTTCAAAAAGTAATGTTAGGCTGTGGGATTTAAAAGCAAAATGTTTAAGTATCAGATTAGTCCGATTATTCTTCCTTTTCCTCAACCCATCCTCACTGAACCACTAATATCTTCCAGATTCTAAGGTGGGGACAGCACTGTGAACAAAGCAGACACCATCCTAGCCATCAGGAAGTTCATTGCCCAGTGGAGGAAAGAGACAATCGTTAAATAATCACAGAATTCACAAGCATACACTGTGATGAGAGCTGGAAGGAAAAATAGGGTTTTCTAAAAAAGTCTCTTGAGACTTCATCTAGTTTGATTTTCAAGGAAGATTTGAAGAAATAATGGTCCAGCTGAGATCTCAGCATGAGTAGGAGTTAACTTGTAGAAGACGCAGGTAGAAGAGCAGGTGGGTCAGGCATCTGGGGCAGAGAGAGAGAGGACCATGGGCCAAACCCTGAGGTGAGTAGGGACACACTCGACTCTAGGGACTAAAAGAAGGCTGGCTGGCTGGAGCAGAAGGAAAGCAACAGAGAAAGGAGTGGAGCAAGTTGAGGCTGGACTGGCAGAAGGTGATGCAGTCATAGAAGGACTTGCATCTCACTAAAGGGATGCTACTGAGAGGTTTTACGAGTCCTATGTATGGATCACAGATTAGAGGGTGAGATTCCCGGGGGAGAAAACTCAATGTACAAGACAAGTATGACCACTGTTGACCTTATGACCATAGGGATGGCTGGTTCTACCATACCATTAGCAAGACATAGAGAAGCAGATGGAGGCAGAATAGATTTTAGTGTGTGGAACTGACAGAAGCTAGCAAGTGAGTGAATGTGGGAGGGCCAGCTAGAGAGAAAGCCATTCCAAGAATGAATGATGCTTTGATTCTGATATGCCCCATTGGATAAATGAGCCATTGACAGCACGTCATGGAAGCGCACCCATATATTGACTATGTAAGCCAGCCAATTACATTCCAGCTAGATCTGCAAATGGCCCCTTTGTATCTAGCAAACACTTGCCATACTTAACCGTTTCGGGCACATTGCTAACTCCATACAGAGTATCTGGTTTATTTGTGATGTAGAGAAGTAAGGTTGTGATTTTCGTCTCTCCTGGCTTCATTCGCTCAGGCTTCCAAGACTGTCAACAAGATGAAGAGGTCAATGTGTGCCATTTCTCGAAGCCTAAGTGGAAAAGAGAGTTCCTTATAGGACTCTAATGGACTAATGAACATCCAATTAATGAACTGACTTGGGACATGGATTGTGTTTTGTATTTGGGGCTGGAAGACCCCACTAATACTGCCAAGACCCCTAACCAGCTGCATGTAGCAAGCTAATAAGGGTAGCTACAGAATTTCTTTGAAATTATGTGAATCTTCAACACCAGCATGGTCCTGCCACAAACCCCCTATGTTGGCCCTCCTCCTGGAGGTTAAGAACTTGTTCTCTTAAAGTTGAGAGCTCAACCAGATGGTAAATTTTTTGGGTGCTCACCTGCTAATCCTTAGTACTTTCAGATAGAGAGAAGGAACACATATGACAACACCACCCTACCTGTCCAGCAGACTCTCAATTCATCTGGAGACTGAAGATCTGATTTTAAGTATTGGGAAGGTCACTTATACCTTCTAAGTGCTGTAATTTCTTTAAGTCACTTTCTTATGACTTCCCTTGTAATGGGGCTCTAACTTATGGTTTTGAAACCCAGAAATGCAATGTAAGCCCTCTGCACACTTACTCCAGAAAGTAATGTTGATGTGTAAGCTTCTCGAGCTGGTTTCTGCTTTGCTTCCAAGTGTCCCCCGAAGCTTTATTCATGAGTTTGTGCCAGGATCAGGGCTCAACTGTTCTTCAGGAAGTATTTATTTTTTAAATTTGTGTTATGGTATTGTGTGAGACCATTGAAGGAAGTCCTTGTCTGCTTCCAAGTTCCCATTTGACCTCGGTGCCATAGTGCTGAGACAGACAGAACTATTATTTCTCCTTTCTCCGTCAGTAGAAGAAAAGAGCACATTGTCCAAAGCTTCAGAAACAAAAAAGCTAGTATTACTATGACTCCCATACCTCCTATTCTCAAATGTACAAATGTAATAGTGTATCTTCTCTGAATAATGAGCCCCTGGGGCAGGAGGCAGAGACCCTATTGTATTTTTCGTGGGCTTCCCAGCACCCAGTCTTCTGACTGGCACATAGAACACGATCAAAGAATGCTGTTTGAGATGGATGACAGCAGTAACACCAACAAACTACTGATACTAAATAACTGTTTAAGGAAAATGTATCTGGAAATGTTGAGAGTTATTACCATTATTACTATCTATCTGGTATATGCCACATGCTAAATGCTGCATGGACACTATCTCATCTAATCACTAGGGGCTCCTTACCAAGCAGGTTCCATGATCAGCCCCATTTTCCAGATGAGAACTTCAAGGCTCAGAGATACTAGATCACTTGCCTGGATTCACTGAACTCACTGAGTGGTACTTCCAGGGTTCGGAGTCAAGTGTCTTTGCCTCCCACGTCTGAGAACATAGTCATGATGTCATGTCTGATTGCCATCCTCTCTATTATCTTGTCTTAACATGATGTGTTAATTAGAATACAGCAACAATTTATATTGGTTACTAGTAGCCATAGCCATATGCACAGCACTAAAAATGCAGAATGTTCTCAAATGTGAAAAACTTTAGGGAAGATAGAATTGGAGTGTGCCTTTGAAAAAGTCAATGATGAAACCCAGTGAGGCAAAAATAAGGCAGAAGAATATATTCAGGAAAGGGGAAGCTTAAATAAAATTACTGGAAGTGAGTACTGAATCCATCTAAATCAGAAACTTCCACCAGACTTCTGGAAAAGTCGTGACGGCAGCAAGCATGGCAACAAACCCTCAACAAAGCAAAATTACACAGTACGGAACACGAAATTGTGGAAGGGGGGAAAAGAGCTGAGAATACTCAAGATGGTTGATTGTATCATCTATGGAGATGAATTAATCAATATTGTGTAAAACTGATAGTTAAATAGAAAAAAATGGTTCCAATATTTTAATATTTTGATATTTGGTATTTCCTATTCAAAGGAAATAATCTAAAAATAAATAAAATTTAAGTTCACAGTGATCTTCATGGAACTATTGTTTTTAATAAAACACAGGGAATAAGGATAATCTATACAAACAATCACAGAGCCAAAGAATAATTAAATTCTGGTAGAGTAGAATGATAATTGTAAAAACTGAAAAGTGCTTGTGTTAGTGGCATACAAGAAGAAAAGCAGAACGCCTCATTATGGGTCCACCATCTTTGAAAGGGTGTAAAAAGTTGTACACACAGAGAGAAAAAGTTTAAGGATCACAGCCACACTCCCTCCCCCCACACATACACATACCAATAGCTTTTTAAACTCTGTTTTCTAAATGTCCTGGACAGAGCTTGATAACACAAGCATCTACAGCACAGAGCAGGTCCTCAGCATCACCAAGAGAACGGACGAATGGGTTCTTTGCTCCCCTTACCCCCCACCCCTGCCCACCCGCCATCTTTTTAAACTGTCATGTTCTTGCTACATTGCCTGGTAAACCTAGAACCCAGTGGCTTTCTGATCTCCCTGTCAACATTTTTTTAACCTGCTCAGTGATTCCATCAGTATATGCTTGCTTTCCAAGACTGGGGTATCTGCTCTAGCTGGAAAACAGGTCCTCCTCCAGGAAACCCTTTTCTGATCATGAAGGTCTCCATCTATGTAGAACCACAGAGGTCAGATAGGAAGTCTGTATGGATTCGTATTTTAATCTTGTTTGCTTTAGTGGTGTGGAGCCCAGGACCCTTGTGGAATCAGAAGTAGAGAATCAAGGGCATGAAAGACACAAGTTCTGTTCCTTCATCCAGTTCCTTCATTTTCCAGATGAGAAAATAGACCGAAGATGTTCAGTGATTCATCTACAGCAACATATTATGTTGGTGAGTCATTCGAATGCCTACTTTTTAGAGGGCCAAAGTCCTCTTGCAAAGTTTGTTTGACCAAAAAAAAAAAAAAATTAAAATTAAAAATAAGGTGCACTTTGCAGTTAGCAGAGGAATAAAGTAGGTGTCCAGTGGTAAGCACAGACAATGGCACGAGAGCACTCAGGGGCTGTGGGCTGAGCTCCTGGGTGATGGAGGAGAAAGGGAAGCAGAAGGACCAGCTGATGGCAAAGTCAGGATCCAGGTCTGCAACAGAGTTCTTAAATCCACATTGATTCCAAGAATGCCCCGTTTCTTTGGTATCCACACTGCACCTACTGTGCTATTGCTGGGCAAGTAGATGAGAGCCAACACAGTCCCTGCCCCCGAGAAGGGATTCGTGGTCTAGAACAACCAAGTCAGGCCCAACTTTGGTAGTGCCAAGTAAAATGGAAGGTAAACCCAAAGTCTCTGATTACCAGAACCAGAGACTGAGGGGCGTGCCAGGCTCTCAGCTGGCCAGGACTGGGAGTAAAGCAAGACAAGAGAAGATAGTCTCAAGTAACGGCGTTAATAGATGAGACCCCTTTGTGCTCACCTTGCTCTCCAGTCTGGTGCCTAGGTCTAGGTTAAGGCTGTGGTACCCAGTTCTTGGGGTCCAGCATCCAGCCAGAATTCTGAACTCCTGAATATGGCATCCTTTCTCTCAAAACCATTTTCAATTTTTAAAATGCTTATAGTACATGCTACCTTTTAATCTTGAAATGTCCTAGGTGGCTGTTACTATGCATGTGTCAGTGTGTTCACAATAAAATTAAAAAATAACACAAATGAGAAGAAAGATAGGAGAAATAAATCTATTTGTTAGGGCCCAAACATCCACTGTGGCTGTTCAGTATATAAAATATTAACCTTATTGCCGGCTTTTATTTTAATAAGAATCTCTTGGACTAAATAATGGGAACCAAGTACAGTAATATACTTTCCAACAATGCTATGGGCAGCCCCCTGGGACGATCAGGGGGGACTTGGTAAGTGACACTTGTACAGGTTTAAATTTGAAATTGCATTTAATTTGTATGTCCTATTACTTAGTTGAAAACATGTACCTCTAAGGCAAATGCAGACGGAAATGGGCATCGAGCTAAAAATATTTGAGAGGCAATAATTTGCCTTAATGGCATCCACACCTAGATGGGGAAAGTAATGAAGCATCTCAGGGGAGGGATTTCTTTGGCTTAATTTGTTTTCACGCTGTTACCAAGTTGTCAACCTGAGGACTGCACTGAGAGCCGGCTCCTGAACTTTTCTGTTTCCTCTTCTTGAGCAGACTCCAACCCATGCACTTTCTTCCGTTTACTTATGCAGCATGCAGTGTTTAGGGTGTGCTAGGCTTTGTTCTAGAAGTGGAGGGACACGCATGAACCAGAGAGGCCACGTGATCGGTGGCCAAGCTGGGTCAAGGGTCTCACCCACATGGCATTACCTCATTTCCTTTCCCTGTGACCCTGGGGGGGACTGGTGTGAAGACCCTGTCCCAGAGACGGTGGCTGGTGGTCATGTTAACCAGAGGCAGTTAGAAATGGGGAAGACACACGGGGAGAGGTAAGGATTCACCTTCAAAAACTGGCAAGGGTCAGGCCGGGGAAAGTGGGTTCTCCCGTCATGTGCAAGGGAAAAAAAATCTCAAGGGCCCTAAGGGAAGGACATGGGAGTGAAGAAAGAGGGGTGGGCTTGGTGCACACAGCTCCATGCCTCCTCCAGGGCTGGCGACCCTCAGCCCTGTTTCAGTGCTTGCTGTCCACAGGGGGTGAGGGGCGGCCACCCAAAATCAAGGTCCACCCTGGCTTGGACAATTCCTGTGCACATCAAATACTCAGCTGAGCACTTTAAAAACCGGCCATTAACCCTACACTGAAATGGAAGCCCAGCCTAACTGTCTCCGAGTTTACCTACGTTTCATTGCTTGGGACAGCCACACTGGGATGTCGATACAGATCTGTGGGCCTTTGTAATATCCTACAGAAGAACTAAACCGGAAAATTCTGTTGTTCCCAGAAACAACCCTGAATTTCGCCAACTAGTTTACTCATGCTCTTTCCCTTCCTGTCTACCAGCCCCAACCCCTTCTCACTAGTCTCCCTGAGAGCTGGGGCTTGTGGTCCTCCCTGCTGTGGGGGCAAGAACAGGAGGTCCTAGGGTAAGGAAAGTGATATAAGCACCCAATAGCTGGGGTTCTTTCTCAGGAGCCCCTGGCCCCTAGAGGTCCCATCCTCCAGCCTCCCATGAAATATCCCTTTCCCTTTCCCCCTCTTTTTTTTTTTTTAAAGATTTATTTATTTATTTATTTATTTGACAGAGATCACAAGTAGGCAGAGAGTCAGGCAGAGAGAGAGGAGGAAGCAGGCTCCCTGTTGAGCAGAGAGCCTGATGTGGGGCTCGATCCCAGGACCCTGAGATCATGACCTGAGCCAAAGGCAGCAGCTTAACCCATTGAGCCACCCAGGCGCCCCAATTCCTTTACTTTTGCTTAAGCTGCTCAGTGTGGCTTCAGTTGTTGGTAGCCCAGAACAGTTCAGACCACACACAAGGAACCTCTTCATCCTACTATGGCCATAGCCCATGCCCTATGGAAGACACTTCAACATCCACTTTCTCACTCGCCGGGAAGAGAGATGCCACTCTACATGTGTTGTGAGGGTGGGCACCATACCTGATTCCCCCCATGTTCCTCAGATGGTCAGAACCAAGCTTGACGTGAGAGGGACACTGTTAATTTGAAAGATATAGAAATGCTTGTTGTCAATTCAGTTAATATCTTCTCCTGAGGAAAGTAAAACATTTCCTCGGATCTACTCGGAAGAAAGGATATAAAAAAGACGTTCTCTCGTGGAAGACAAGACAGCATCCTAGAGTACCGGACGATGGACTTTAATGAGAATGGCTTGGCTCCTAATACAACTTCTACCACCTATATGATGGAAGCAGCTGTGTGAGCCAAGAAATTCACTGTAACTGTGTGAGGCTGGCTTTTTGCATTTGTAAAACAAGGTTCATGCTATTATCCACCCCCATAGTGTTCTGGTGGAATTTAAAAGAGATAGTGCATGTCCAGCACTCAGCATGTCCAGCTTATGGTGAGTAGGTAGGGAATAATAGCTATTATCAAGAGCAGTGGTAGTATATAATATCCAAACAGATACTCCAAGTTTTATTAAGATAAAAGATAAGCTAGGATTCCGAGGTTGCTCTGGAGCAAGAACATTGTGTGGGAGATTTGAAAGGGCCAGTCCTGGAAGTGGCACTCTTCATTTTGACTCCTGTTCCATTGGCCAAATTTCAATTATATGGTCATCCCTGACTACAAGTGAGACTAGGGAATGTGGTAGAGTTATCTGGAAAAAAGAGAAGAAAAGGGGTTTGGTGAACATCAAGAAAGTCTCATCCACTTAGAATCAGCTCAGTGTCTATAAAAATCAGAACTTGAACCCAAACCTCGATTCTGCACTAGGGGCTCTTGCACTATCCTATGAAGGTGCTGAGGGAGATGCAGGGGGGTTCCACACAGGTGGGATTATCTGGTCAAGCTTCCACCACCAGTGATGTATTCTGGTTCTCCCAAGTGGGAGGGTTTAGCGACATCATCCCATGTCAGAGAATCGCAGGAGAAACTTTTACTAGGAACAAGTACGAGTCTTGAGATTTTAAGCAAATAACTTAATTTCCCATTTGTATTTTCCTCATCTATAAAGCATAATTTCCATCAGAGAAAGGGATCCTAATGTGTCTGGAGTTGGCCTGATAGATTAAGCACTTAAGAAATGAAGTCATTGTTTTTGTGGTTCTATTTCTACACCAGGAGAAGGGAAACACTTTCTCTCCCGCAGGGTCAGGAACTCAAGTACATTGGAACTCTGAGTTCCTGGGTCAGGCCTGTTCCTGACTCTGTCTGCAGCCAGGCACAGAATCGAGCTACATCTAGCCCCACCCCTTGCCCCTGGGTCTGGGAATTCAAGTTATCTCCTTGTGCTCAAATTCACTTCATCGGCTCCAAATCAGAACTCATACACCACAGTCCTGACTCAACCAGGGTATTCATACCAGTTGCCTGTGGCGGCCTTCCGCGTCCCTCAGATTTCAGCTGCTCCTGGTTCTGCATGCCGATTTTGAAGCAGGACTAAAATAGCCATTCCTTTTCTCCAGAAAGAATCCATTTGCACCAAAGGTATAATGAGAACTGCAGATTTTGCAAGAGCTTTCATACCCAACAATACACTTCAAAAATCCCATCAAACATGTCCACTTGACAAAATCCCCTCTTCTCCGCTATATCGTCAAAAGGATTCATATCCCTACCCTTCCCTCATTAGTCAGCTTTGATATTTCCTGTCTCCTTCTGCTGGTACCTTCTCCTTGAGAACCCCAATTGGCCCACCTGCCGTTATGAAGAAAAACTCAGCCTGTTCTATGTCTCTGTCTTGATACTGCTATATCCATACCTTCCTAAGAGTCGGTAGGCAACGAGGGGCCCACCAGTCTCCATGATCTACCCTCTTTAGAAGACACAGAATGGTTCATAAAATTGCTCCACATTGCATGCATGGAGGGGAGCCAGGATTCAGAGAGATTTGGTATATGTACCAAGGTCATAATTCTCCCAAGTGTAAATCTCAAACTAAGTGCCTTTTTAAAAAATTTCTTCTTCAACTAAATCATATGGTCTTTTCTTTGGAAATCAGAACTATAGGATCTGTCTGTTCTGTCTAGTTTCATGTTATGGAGTTGGGTTGGTTGGACGCGGCATGCCCTCCTGGGTCTCATCACAGGGAGAGTTTGGTTTCCTCAGTCCAATGAGGTCTACAGCTTTTAACTTTCAACTATCACTCAATTTATTCACTGACAGCTTTTTTTTTTTTTTTTGAAAACCAATCAATCAAAAAGAACATGTCTCTTAATGAAAGCACTTTAAAACATTTATATGCACACCTTTGGGTTCTGAAAGCCCACAGTGTGCATTTTTAGCTCCAAGTGTTCTACTCTGAATGGCTGGAATTTATTCCCCAGAGAAGTTTGCCCACATGGGAGACTTTCATCCATGTGTTCTCTGAAAAAGAAAGCAAGTGATTGACTTGACTGAAATGGATGGACATATTAAGGAAATGGAAGGATACGTGTATTTATGTTGCCATTTTACTTAAATTGATAAATGTTGGAATATAATAGGTATAGAGAAACCAAAATTAAATCAACAAAAATGCCTGTGTGCAGAAGGTTATTGGTGTGCTAAATTCCAAAGTTGTGTTGAGAATTCCCCAGCGATATAGTTGCCCTTATCTGAATATTATGGGGGAAAAGAAAATCTCAACACGAGATTTAAGAACTCCAGACTTTCATCTCCCCTTAGCTCATTGAAACCCACAACTGTCTAATTTAATTCTTGGAATGTTTATAAATTGAACATGGTGGTGGGCAGATAAAAATTTGCAGGATGCTTTGAAAAATGATTGTAAACTGAAATCAGTGATTCTAACATCTGGTCTTCAGATCCGGCAGGGGTGAGGGGCGGTCCTTGAAACCCTTTCAGTGGGTCTGTGATGTCAGTCAGGACTGTTTGAAATAATACCAAGATGTTCTTTGTGGCTCTTTTTTTTTTTTTTTTTCTATACTGACATTTGCTTGATGATGCAAAACAACAGTGGGTAACAGTCCTGGCACCTCAGCCTTAGTCGAGACGGTGGCACCAAACAGCATTGGTAGTCATTATTTTGCTTCCAGGTTTATTTAAGAATATCCTTCAAGAAACTGTAACAGTTATTCATTATTCCTGACCTGGAAGTACAGGAATTTATTACTTTTCTACTGCTTCTACACAACTTGCCACCCTGGCTTCAAAGCCACACAAATTTATTTATCTTATAGTTGTGTAGATCAGAAATCTAACATGGGTCCCTCCATGTTGATTTTAATCAAGGTGTCGGCAAGGATGTTTCCTTGCCCGACAGGTGCAGGGAAGAGTCTGATTCCTGGCTTTCCCCAACTTGAGAGGCTGCCAGCATTCCTTCGCCCATAGCCTCCTTCCTCCACGTTCAAAGTCAGCTGCACTGTCTCTCTCTCTCTCTCTCTCTCTTTCATGGCCATGTCTCCCTCTCTGCCTACAGCCAGGAGAAGCTCTCCACTTAGAGGACTGATGTGCTTAGATGGGGTCTACCCAAAATATCCAGGATAATCTCCCCATCTCAAGATCCTTAATCACATCTGCCAAATTCCTTTTGTCACGTAAAGCTCGTGAAAACATTCACAGCTTATGGGGATTAGAATGTGGACACTCTGAAGGACCATGATTCTATCTAGCACAAAGCCTTAAATAATATTCTGATTGATGACACAGGTATGCAGAAATCACTTCTGCTACATACTGAAATATGATGGCCATCTCAAGGAAAGGCAGTTGTGTGACTGAGCTGTGAGCTAAACCAGTGTTTACCTCATGGAATACCATTTTTACTTGAATCGACAACTTACAAACCATGATTATTCAGATCTTGGGGTCTGATGGACATACCTTTTTGGAAATGAACAAAATGAGCTTAAAGTTTTTACTTTAACAAATTTGTTGCCAATAATAAAATTAAAGCTTTCAATTTAAAATTAGAGCTTTGTGGGCACCTAGGGGGTTCACTTCGTTAAGGATCTGACTCTTTTTTTTTTTCAGTGTTCCAAGATTCATTGTTTATGCACCATACCCAGTGCACTATGCAATACATGCCTTCCTTAATGTCCACCACCAAGCTCACCCGTCCTCCCACCTCCCTCCCTTCCAAAAACCCTCAGTTTGTTTCTCAGAGTCCACAGTCTCTATGCTTCATCTGACTCTTAATTTCAGCTCAGGTCATGCTCTTAGGGTCTTGATATGAAGTCCTATGTTGAGCTCCAAGCTCTAAGCTCAGTGGGCAATCTACTCCAGATTCTCTTCCCCTCCCTCTGCTCCTCCCCCCACTATCTCTCTCTAATCAAATTAAATTAAATTAAATTAGAACTTTGGACAACTTGTAGGTGCCTTCATGAATCTGGTCCCTTTCCAATATAAAAGAATTTTCTGATAAGTTCAGTGGTAATATTAATGAAGGTGTTTTTCTGGTGATACATAAATGAATGTTCAGTATCTGGAAGATGTGCATAATTCAGTGAACCAGTATTTTCCAAATAACAGATATATGATGTTTCGAAGTCATTTATGAAATCTATCACTGACTACATTTGAAGTTCAAGACAGACCAATAGATTTTAATATAACAGGGCATGAAAAGCTCATTGATATAATTGGCTAACTCTTTAAGAAACCGCCACTTGTTGAGTTTTGGACTAATATCAAAGAAGAATATCCCAAATTATCTTAAAAACTATTAAAATACTCTTCTCTTTTCCCATGACACAAATATATGAAAATAGATTTTCTTCATGTACTTTAATCAAAAAAACCTATCACAAGACATTGAATGTAGAAGCAGACATGAAAATCCAGTTGTCTTCTATTAAGCCAGACATCTAGAAGATTTACAAAAATATAAAACACTGTCACTCTTCTTGGTGATTTCTTGGGAGAAACCTCATTTTTTTTTCATTACAAATACCTCATTTCCTTTATCAAATAATGGCTTTGGTATTGTTATTTGAAAATTAATTAATAAATAGCTATCCTAAGCATTTAGGATATAATATATAATAATAATATCAGGGATAAAATTATTAAATAGAAATATCCCAAAAGTTGCTTCAACCAAGGAGATGAGGACTCTCTGTTTCAGCTTACTGGGGAATCCATTTACATGCAGAATTCACCTCAAGAAGTGATACTACATACGACAAAAAATGGGAATGTGTTGCTTTCACTGGTCAGTGTAGTGGCAACTCTGATCTGGCCATTGATATTCCAAGTTTTTCTTCTCCAGATCATGTGCCAAGACACAGCCACATCAAGAGCAAACTCACTGGGATACATGCCTCTTGGGCTCCACAGTAAATGAAACTCCTCCTTGGTCTTCTCAACCTTGTAAGATAAAGGGAGAAGCCCTAGAAATGTATTTAGTGTCGGGTTCTTAACTCCTATGGAGTAGATGGCACATAAACGTCAAGGGTTTCATGGCATTGAGCCATGTCGAGGGTCAAGTGTCTGATAAGTTGCATTAGTGGTGGTCGAGTGTCCATGGATAATCCTCATTGAGTCTGCAAAACCATGTGCCATGCGCATGTTTTCTAGAAGTATTCATAGCAGTTTTCATCAGTTTTTCAATGAGGCCCTCCAAAGGAAGTTTAAGAACCGCTGGATTCTTGCCTCACTCACCACGTGCTTTTAGCTCATTTTTGTTCCCACAGCACTTTGCTTGTTGGTCTGACACCACTGTTAACACACTCTGAAGAATGAACTGTGTTCTAATTAGTGAGTAAGCCTGACCCTCAAGCCTGTGAGCTCTAGTGAGGTCAGACCCTGTGTCCTACTCATCATTAATCTCCTGTATTTACAAATATAATAGGTGCTCAATAAATTCTGTCAAATTAAATTAAATTATCTCATTACATTTAATCATATGTACATTCAAAATGATAAATTTTTAAATAAGTCCTACACAAATGATATACACTCATACAGAAATGTATACATATATACAAATCACTTTTATGTATGTAAAGCAACTGGCCCACATTTATTCATTATCTATTAATTGAGCCCATGTGTCAAGCCCTAGAGACAAGTAGCTAAAAAAGATATCCTTTCTGTCCTTGATGAGCACACCATATAACTGAGGCTGTAAGTGTAGGGTTTCAGAGGAATAATACATGTAACCCAGGGATTTGGGGAAGTCAGGAGGACTTTTAGGAAGCCAGGAATAGAAGGTCACCCAGCCTGTAGATGAAAGAGATCACTGGAAGCTTCTAAAAGGGAAAAACCCTTAAA